>NW_027196492.1:0-89225 GCF_038502225.1 Cherax quadricarinatus
TCAGTCTGGAGAAGAGCATTGTTCCGTTGTCTGAAACAATATGAAGTTGAAGTGACAGAATCGGGCCTTATATAGTGCCAGGAGGTGAGACGTAGGTTGATTTGGGAGGGCAGGTCCCTCTCAAACCCAGCCGTTGCATATGTGTCTTACCTAACAATCTGTCGGTATTTTATACCATTTTAATGTTCATTCTGTCAGACACTGCAACACAAGGGTATCTTGGTACAGACCATCAACTTCGACCTCTACTAGTGAGAACGGCTGGGTTTGAGAGGGACCTGCCCTCCCAAATCAACCTACGTCTCACCTCCTGGCACTATATAAGGCCCGATTCTGTCACTTCAACTTCATATTGTTTCAGACAACGGAACAATGCTCTTCTCCAGACTGAGGGACTGACCACCTCAAAACTTTAAGGGTGATGGACTGATTACATCGTCTTCATGTATCTTCTGCTTCTATCAACTTTTCTGTACTCGACTGAAGAAGCCTACTGTGTAGGCGAAAAGTTTCAAAATAAAGATACCTAACTGTTGCATATGTGTCTTACCTAACAATCTGTCGGTATTTTATTCCATTTTAATGTTCATTCTGTCAGACACTGCAACACAAGGGTATCTTGGTACAGACCATCAACTTCGACCTCTACTAGTGAGAACGGCTGGGTTTGAGAGGGACCTGCCCTCCCAAATCAACCTACGTCTCACCTCCTGGCACTATATAAGGCCCGATTCTGTCACTTCAACTTCATATTGTTTCAGACAACGGAACAATGCTCTTCTCCAGACTGAGGGACTGACCACCTCAAAACTTTAAGGGTGATGGACTGATTACATCGTCTTCATGTATCTTCTGCTTCTATCAACTTTTCTGTACTCGACTGAAGAAGCCTACTGTGTAGGCGAAACGTTTCAAAATAAAGATACCTAACTGTTGCATATGTGTCTTACCTAACAATCTGTCGGTATTTTATACCATTTTAATGTTCATTCTGTCAGACACTGCAACACAAGGGTATCTTGGTACAGACCATCAACTTCGACCTCTACTAGTGAGAACGGCTGGGTTTGAGAGGGACCTGCCCTCCCAAATCAACCTACGTCTCACCTCCTGGCACTATATAAGGCCCGATTCTGTCACTTCAACTTCATATTGTTTCAGACAACGGAACAATGCTCTTCTCCAGACTGAGGGACTGACCACCTCAAAACTTTAAGGGTGATGGACTGATTACATCGTCTTCATGTATCTTCTGCTTCTATCAACTTTTCTGTACTCGACTGAAGAAGCCTACTGTGTAGGCGAAACGTTTCAAAATAAAGATACCTAACTGTTGCATATGTGTCTTACCTAACAATCTGTCGGTATTTTATACCATTTTAATGTTCAGTAGTCATAGTTGTTGTAGATGTAGTAGCACCAGCAGGCAGCAGTCCAGTAGTAGTTGAGTTAGAAGTAGCGGTAGTAGTATTAGTAATAGTAGTAGAAGAAATAGTAGTAGCAGCAGCAGTAGTGGTAGTAGTGGTGGTAGTTGTGGTGGTAGAAGTAGTAGCATTAGCAGTAGTATAAGTAAAAGTAGTAGTAGTAGTAACAATAATAGTAAAAGTAGAAATAGTAGTAGCAGTAGTAATAGTAATAGAAGTAGTAGTAGTTAGTAGAAATAGTAGTAGTCATTATTAGCAGCAGTAGTAGTAGTAGTAGTAGTAGTAGTAGTAGTAGTAGTAGTAGTAGTAGTAGTAGTAGTAGTGGTAGCAGCTCTTGCGGATAGATGTAATGGGAAGGGGGGAGGAGTTGCATTTTATGTTCGAGAAAATATTAATTGTTGCATAAAAACAGGTATAAAAATAGATGGAGCAGTAACAGAATCTGTTTAGGTAGAGTTCGTAGAGGGTCAAGAAAAACTAATTCTAGGTGTAATATACCGACCTCCAGGCTTGGATCACGATAGAGGGAGACTTCTTTGGGACGAAATTGTTAGGGCTTCTAGACACAGTAACATAGTCATAGTAGGGGACTTTAACTTTAGTCAAATTGACCGGAATTCTTTGACAGGTAATCTAGAGTCCAGTGACTTTATGGAAACAGTTCAGGACTGTTTTCTGAAGCAGAGCGTGACAGAGCCTACCAGGGGTGATAATTTGCTAGACCTAGTCTTGTCAAATAAGGAAACACTCGTGAATAATCTGGAGATCACTGAAGAGTTTGGTGCAAGTGATCACAAATCCATCACTTTTAGCATTAACTGGGAATGCAAGAATAATGATAATATAGTAAAAATCCCTGATTTCCGTTCTGCCGATTATAATGGACTTAGAGAACATCTGTCTAATCTTGATTGGGGTTATCTAGCTAATGATTTTATTGATTATGAAGGGATCTGCTTTTATGATTTTTTTCTTAATAATGTACACCGTGCCCAGAGTATATACATTCCCCAGAGAGATATTAGGTCTAATAATAATGATCCCAAATGGGTTAACAGTAGGTTAAAGCATCTATTAGGGGAGAAAAGGGGAATGTATATACGCTGCTGCTCTTTATGTATATACATCGTAAGTAATATTCCCTTCAGAATGTATACGAATTGTCTCATTGCTAATTTTATAAACTTGTACATAGTGATTTATTGCTCATGTGTCTATGGGTGAGAATAGATTTTAAGAAACGAGTTAATTTATTTCCATTCTAAATAACATGAAAAAATATGGCAGACTTTCCGCGGCATTGATACCACGGTAATTTTTTTTTTTAATTAATTTTAAAATTACAAATGAGTCTAGTTTGCAGGAACCTTCATGGAGAATGTCCGATATCCTTAATATTTATTTATTCTTTCTATTTCTCATCCCAGAAATTATTCTGCAGGTGAAAAGTCGTACCTTTAGCTAGAAACTTTAACTAGAAATTAATGTGCAGGAGCAATGAGCTCCGGACGCGGCTCCAAGTATCCAGGTACTTTGATAACTCTGGTACACAGGTATGTACACCGAGAAGTGTGCATCTCGGAGTATACATACACTGAGGGGTTGTTCTTTATTTCCAACTGTATCAAAAATGGTTATTATCATAATCATAATTTTTAAAGGGGTGGACCGGTAAGCCAGCGACAGGCCTCGGTCAGATGACCAAAAGCTCCAGCAGGAAACTCTTGTCCTGTTTCTTAACAAACCTTACTAACCTGACCTTCAATTCCTGCTTTTTGGGGATTGACTGATGATGTACAGGTGAACTGCAGATTTAATGACCCTTATCTTAATAACAAACTAATAGCGTCAGAACTAATTAGTCATTATATAAATCTATATTTTTTATTATGGTGTCTGTTTAAAAGAGGAAGACAGCGGTTGCTTAGCCAATGATCGAGGCATCATATGATCAACACCTGTGTCAGGAAGAGGGAAGAATATCACCTGTGTCAGGAAGAGGGAAGAATATCACCTGTGTCAGGAAGAGGGAAGAATATCACCTGTGTCAGGAAGAGGGAAGAATATCACCTGTGTCAGGAAGAGGGAAGAATATCACCTGTGTCAGGAAGAGGGAAGAATATCACCTGTGTCAGGAAGAGGGAAGAATATCACCTGTGTCAGGAAGAGGGAAGAATATCACCTGTGTCAGGAAGAGGGAAGAATATCACCTGTGTCAGGAAGAGGGAAGAATATCACCTGTGTCAGGAAGAGGGAAGAATATCACCTGTGTCAGGAAGAGGGAAGAATATCACCTGTGTCAGGAAGAGGGAAGAATATCACCTGTGTCAGGAAGAGGGAAGAATATCACCTGTGTCAGGAAGAGGGAAGAATATCACCTGTGTCAGGAAGAGGGAAGAATATTACCTGTGTCAGGAAGAGGGAAGAATATCACCTGTGTCAGGAAGAGGGAAGAATATCACCTGTGTCAGGAAGAGGGAAGAATATCACCTGTGTCAGGAAGAGGGAAGAATATCACCTGTGTCAGGAAGAGGGAAGAATATTACCTGTGTCAGGAAGAGGGAAGAATATCACCTGTGTCAGGAAGAGGGAAGAATATCACCTGTGTCAGGAAGAGGGAAGAATATCACCTGTGTCAGGAAGAGGGAAGAATATCACCTGTGTCAGGAAGAGGGAAGAATATCACCTGTGTCAGGAAGAGGGAAGAATATCACCTGTGTCAGGAAGAGGGAAGAATATCACCTGTGTCAGGAAGAGGGAAGAATATCACCTGTGTCAGGAAGAGGGAAGAATATCACCTGTGTCAGGAAGAGGGAAGAATATCACCTGTGTCAGGAAGAGGGAAGAATATCACCTGTGTCAGGAAGAGGGAAGAATATCACCTGTGTCAGGAAGAGGGAAGAATATCACCTGTGTCAGGAAGAGGGAAGAATATCACCTGTGTCAGGAAGAGGGAAGAATATCACCTGTGTCAGGAAGAGGGAAGAATATTACCTGTGTCAGGAAGAGGGAAGAATATCACCTGTGTCAGGAAGAGGGAAGAATGTCACCTGTGTCAGGAAGAGGGAAGAATATCACCTGTGTCAGGAAGAGGGAAGAATATCACCTGTGTCAGGAAGAGGGAAGAATATCACCTGTGTCAGGAAGAGGGAAGAATATCACCTGTGTCAGGAAGAGGGAAGAATATCACCTGTGTCAGGAAGAGGGAAGAATATCACCTGTGTCAGGAAGAGGGAAGAATATCACCTGTGTCAGGAAGAGGGAAGAATATCACCTGTGTCAGGAAGAGGGAAGAATATCACCTGTGTCAGGAAGAGGGAAGAATATCACCTGTGTCAGGAAGAGGGAAGAATATCACCTGTGTCAGGAAGAGGAAGACCTGTGTCAGGAAGAGGGAAGAATATCACCTGTGTCAGGAAGAGGGAAGAATATCACCTGTGTCAGGAAGAGAGAAGAATATCATCAGGAAGAGGGAAGAATATCACCTGTGTCAGGAAGAGGGAAGAATATCACCTGTGTCAGGAAGAGGGAAGAATATCACCTGTGTCAGGAAGAGGGAAGAATATCACCTGTGTCAGGAAGAGGGAAGAATATCACCTGTGTCAGGAAGAGGGAAGAATATCACCTGTGTTAGGAAGAGGGAAGAATGTCACCAGTGTCAGGAAGAGGGAAAAATATTACCTGCGTCAGGAAGAGGGAAGAATATCACCTGTGTCAGGAAGAGGGAAGAATATCACCTGTGTCAGGAAGAGGGAAGAATATCACCTGTGTCAGGAAGAGGGAAGAATATCACCTGTGTTAGGAAGAGGGAAGAATGTCACCAGTGTCAGGAAGAGGGAAAAATATTACCTGCGTCAGGAAGAGGGAAGAATATCACCTGTGTCAGGAAGAGGGAAGAATATCACCTGTGTCAGGAAGAGGGAAGAATATCACCTGTGTCAGGAAGAGGGAAGAATATCACCTGTGTCAGGAAGAGGGAAGAATATCACCTGTGTCAGGAAGAGGGAAGAATATCACCTGTGTTAGGAAGAGGGAAGAATGTCACCAGTGTCAGGAAGAGGGAAAAATATTACCTGCGTCAGGAAGAGGGAAGAATATCACCTGTGTCAGGAAGAGGGAAGAATATCACCTGTGTTTGGAAGAGGGAAGAATGTCACCTGTGTCAGGAAGAGGAAAAAATATTACCTGTGTCAGGAAGAGGGAAGAATATCACCTGTGTCAGGAAGAGGGAAGAATATCACCTGTGTCAGGAAGAGGGAAGAATATCACCTGTGTCAGGAAGAGGGAAGAATATCACCTGTGTCAGGAAGAGGGAAGAATATCACCTGTGTCAGGAAGAGGGAAGAATATCACCTGTGTCAGGAAGAGGGAAGAATATCACCTGTGTCAGGAAGAGGGAAGAATATCACCTGTGTCAGGAAGAGGGAAGAATATTACCTGTGTCAGGAAGAGGGAAGAATATTACCTGTGTCAGGAAGAGCGAAGAATATCACCTGTGTCAGGAAGAGGGAAGAATATCACCTGTGTCAGGAAGAGGGAAGAATGTCACCTGTGTCAGGAAGAGGGAAGAATATCACCTGTGTCAGGAAGAGGGAAGAATATCACCTGTGTCAGGAAGAGGGAAGAATATCACCTGTGTCAGGAAGAGGGAAGAATATCACCTGTGTCAGGAAGAGGGAAGAATATCACCTGTGTCAGGAAGAGGGAAGAATATCACCTGTGTCAGGAAGAGGGAAGAATATCACCTGTGTCAGGAAGAGGGAAGAATATCACCTGTGTCAGGAAGAGGGAAGAATATCACCTGTGTCAGGAAGAGGGAAGAATATCACCTGTGTCAGGAAGAGGGAAGAATATCACCTGTGTCAGGAAGAGGGAAGAATATCACCTGTGTCAGGAAGAGGGAAGAATATCACCTGTGTCAGGAAGAGGGAAGAATATCACCTGTGTCAGGAAGAGGGAAGAATATCACCTGTGTCAGGAAGAGGGAAGAATATCACCTGTGTCAGGAAGAGGGAAGAATATCACCTGTGTCAGGAAGAGGGAAGAATGTCACCCGTGTTGAGAGATATTCTTCCCTCAAAATCACCTCTGTCAACTGAAGACCACCAGTGTCAAGGAAACAGTGAAGGTGGAAGGTTATTTGACGTCCGCTTCTTCCATATGACTGCAATAATGTAAGTAAATATTAATATATATTCTCATACAGAGTTGAGAAACATTGTATGTTACTGGTACACCTAAACTCTGAATAAGTATATTAAAATCTAAAATATTACGTACTTTGGCTTTAAAATAATGAATTTTTAGTCAAAATATTGCAATTTTAGTGGCAAACAGGAAATATCTGAAAAACCGTAAATTATCAGAAGTATGGATTAAAAGTGTGATAATGTGTTCTTCAGTATTTACGTAAGTTACAAATATAGGTTTTACGTTATAATAATATTATAAACATATAAACTAGCAACGGAAGAATTACGGTATTATTATTATTTACATAAATGATATGACGCTTTGAACAAAAGACGAGAGTTCCTTGAGGAAGGTAAACTTAGGTTGTATGTCCATCACTGGTGTACGTCATTCAGCACAAGTGGTAGTGGTGTCTCGCTCCTCCCTCCCTACTGTTAGTGTAACTTGTAAATGGTCCAAGTTGGACCGAAACGTCGTCATAAGCTTCTCTCTCCTATGAGCAAGTTATTTGTGTATTGTTCAAGCCATTTTACTGTGCCTTTTTTTTGTTTCGTCTGTACTCATACAATGAGTAAATTCAAGAGCCATGTATTTATTCAGTCGATAAAAATACAAGAGCATATTGTACTAATACAATTGAAATAAATTATAGTATGAGTAAAGAGAGAACAGATTTATGGTGTAGCTGACATACTCTCTATTGCTGTGTAGTTATATACTGCTCTGTTACCAGCGTTGTTAGTCATATACTGCTCTGTTACCTGTGTTGTTAGTCATAGACTCCTCTGTTACCTGTCTTGTTAGTTATATACTGCTCTGTTACCTGCGTTGTTAGTCATATACTGCTCTGTTACCTGTATTGTTAGTCATAGACTCCTCTGTTACCTGTCTTGTTAGTTATATACTGTTCTGTTACCTGCGTTGTTAGACATATGCTGCTCTGTTACCTGTGTTGTTAGTTACATACAGCTCTAATACATGTCTTCTTAGTCACATATTGCTCTGTTACCCGTGTTGTTAGTCACATACTGCTCTGTTACCTGTGTTGTTAGTCATATATTGCTCTGTTACCTGTGTTGTTAGTCATATATTGCTCTGTTACCTGATACACGTGTTGTTGTTACCTGTGTTGTTACATGTGTTGTTAGTCACACACTGTTACCTGTGTTGACATATGCTGCTCTGTTACCTGTGTTGTTAGTCATATATAGTTATATACTTTGTTACTAGTGTTGTTAGTCATATACGGCTCTGTTACCTGTGTTGTTAGTACATACAGCTCTGATACCTGTGTTGTTAGTCACATACTGCTCCATATACTGTTACCTCGTTACCTGCACATACTTCTCGTTGTTAGTCACATATATACTGCTTTGTTACCATATACTGTGTTGTTGTTAGTCATATACTGCTCTGTTACCTACTGTTGTTACCAGTGTTGTTGGTCATATACTGCTCTATACTGCTCTCTCACCTGTGTTGTTAGTGATATATTCCTCTGTTACCTGTGTTGTTAGTCAAATACAGCTCTGTTACCTGTGTTGTTAGTCATATATTGCTCTGTTACCTGTGTTGTTAGACATATGCTGCTCTGTTACCTGTGTTGTTAGTCACATACAGCTCTGATACATGTCTTCTTAGTCACATACTGCTCTGTTACCCATGTTGTTAGCCATATACTGATCTGTTACCTGTGTTGTTAGTCATATATTGCTCTGTTACCTGTGTTGTTAGACATATGCTGCTCTGTTACCTGTCTTGTTAGTCATATACTGTCACCTGTGCTGATAGTCACATACTGCTCTGTTACCTGTGTTGTTAGTCATATACTGCTGTTACCTGTGTTGTTATTTACATACTGCTTTATTACCAGTGTTGTTAGTCATATACTGCTCTTTTACCAGTGTTGTTAGTTATATACTGCTCTTTTACCAGTGTTGTTAGTTATATACTGCTCTGTTACCTTGTTACCTGTCTTGTTAGTCATATACTGCTCTGTTACCCATGTTGTTAGCCATATACTGATCTGTCACCTGTGCTGATAGTCACATACTGCTCTGTTACCTGTGTTGTTAGTTATATACTGCTTTGTTACTAGTGTTGTTAGTCATATATAGCTCTGATGCCTGTGTTGTTAGTCACATACTGCTCTATTACCTGTGTTGTTAGTCGTACACTGCTCTGTTACCTGTTTTACTGCTCTGTTACCTGTGTTGATAGTCACAAACTGTTCTGTTACCTGTGTTGATAGTCACAAACTGCTTTGTCACCTGTGTTGTTAGTCATATGCTGGTTTGTTAAAAGTGTTTTTAATCATATACTTCTGTTACCTGCGTTGTTAGTTATATACTGCTTTGTTACCAGTGTTGTTGGTCATATGCTGCTCTGTTACCCATGTTATTAATCATATACTGCTCTCTCACCTGTGTTGTTAGTGATATATTGCTCTGTTACCTGCGTTGTTAGTCAAATACAGCTCTGATACATGTGTTGTTAGTCACATACTACTCTGTTACCTGTGTTGACGGTCACATACTGCTCTGTTACATGCGTTGTTAGTCATATACTGCTCTGTTACCTGTGTTGTTAGCTTTATACTGCTCTGTTACCTGTGTTATTAGTCATATACTGCTGTTATCTGTGTTGTTAGTTATATACTGCTTTGTTACTAGTGTTGTTAGTCATATACAGCTCTGATGCATGTGTTGTTAGTCACTTACTGCTCTGTTACCTGTGTTGTTAGTCATATACTGCTCTGTTACCTGTGTTGTTACCGCTGCCACATACTGCTGTTCTGTTACCTGTGTTGAGTTAGTAGTGCTTTGTTACCATACATATACTGCTCTGTTACCTGTGTTGTTAGTGTGTTGATAGTAACATACCGCTGTTATATGCTGGTCTGTTACCAGTGTTTTTAGTCATATACTGCTGTTACCTGCGTTGTTAGTTACATAGTGCTTTGTTACCAGTGTTGTTAGTCATATACTGCTCTGTTACCTGTGTTGTTAGTCATATACTGCTCTGTTGCCTGTGTTGTTTATCAAATACAGCTCTGATACATGTGTTATTAGCCACATACTGCTCTGTTACCTACGTTGACAGTCACATACTGCTCTGTTACCTACGTTGACAGTCACATACCGACAAGTTGGTTTAGAAAAACACGTAAGCAAACACTAGCACATATTTTTTTAAAACGTTTCGGTCCTGGGACCTTGATCACTTTTAACATCCAGAGGTTGAAAGACAGTATATATAGGCGGAGAGTGAGGTGTGAGTGATGCATGTTGACCTGAAGAGTGAGGTGTGAGTGACGCATGGTGACCTGAAGAGTGAGGTGTGAGTGACGCATGGTGACCTGAACAGGTGTGAGTGACGCATGGTGACCTGAAGAGTGAGGTGTGAGTGACGCATGGTGACCTGAACAGGTGTGAGTGACGCATGGTGACCTGAAGAGTGAGGTGTGAGTGAAACATGGTGACCTGAAGAGATGTGAGTGACGCATGGTGACCTGAAGAGTGAGGTGTGAGTGACGCATGGTGACCTGAAGTGAGGTGTGAGTGACGCACAGTGGCCTGAAGAGTGAGGTGTGAGTGACGCATGGTGACCTGAAGAGTGAGGTGTGAGTGACGCATGGTGATCTGAAGAGTGAGGTGTGAGTGACGCATGGTGACCTGAAGAGCGAAGTGTGAGTGACGCATGGTGACCTGAAGAGTGTGTGAGTGACGCATGGTGACCTGAAGAGTGAGGTGTGAGTGACGCATGGTGACCTGAAGAGTGAGGTGTGAGTGACGCATGGTGACCTGAACAGGTGTGAGTGACGCATGGTGACCTGAAGAGTGAGGTGTGAGTGAAACATGGTGACCTGAAGAGATGTGAGTGACGCATGGTGACCTGATGAGTGAGGTGTGAGTGACGCATGGTGACCTGAAGAGTGAGGTGTGAGTGACGCATGGTGACCTGAAGTGAGGTGTGAGTGACGCACAGTGGCCTGAAGAGTGAGGTATGAGTGACGCATGGTGACCTGAAGAGTGAGGTGTGAGTGACGCATGGTGACCTGAAGAGTGAGGTGTGAGTGACGCATGGTGATCTGAAGAGTGAGGTGTGAGTGACGCATGGTGACCTGAAGAGTGAGGTGTGAGTGACGCATGGTGACCTGAAGAGTGAGGTGTGAGTGACGCATGGTGACCTGAAGAGTGAGGTGTGAGTGACGCATGGTGACCTGAAGAGTGAGGTGTGAGTGACGCATGGTGACCTGAAGAGTGAGGTGTGAGTGACGCATGGTGACCTGAAGAGTGCCATATTGGGATGAGGACGGGTAGATGGAGATCACATGACTCTCGTGTCATACTATGACACTCCCCATCATCCTATGCCATACTATGACACTCCCCATCATCCTTTGTCATACTATGACACTCCCCATCATCCTATGCCATACTATGACAATCCCCATCATCCTATGTCATACTATGACACTCTCCATCATCCTATGTCATACTATGACAATCCCCATCATCCTATGTCATACTATGACACTTCCAATCAATCTATGTCATACTATGACACTCCCATCATAATGTGTCATATTATGACACTCCCTATCATCCTATGTCATACTATGACACTCCCCATTATTCTATGTCATACTATGACACTTGCAATCATCCTATATGACACTCCCCATCATCCTATGTCATAATATGACACTCCCCATTATTCTTTGTCATACTATGACACTTCCAATTATCCTATGTCATACTACGACACTCCCCATCATCCTATGTCATACTACGACACTCCCCATCATCCTATGTCATACTATGACACTCCCCATTATCCTATGTCATACTATGACACTCCTCATTATCCTATGTCATACTATGACACTCCTCATTATCCTATGTCATACTATGACACTCCTCATTATCCTATGTCATACTATGACACTCCTCTTTATCCTATGTCATACTATGACACTCTTCATTATCCTATGTCATACTATGACACTCTCCATCAACCTATGTCATACTATGACACTCTTCATTATCCTATGTCATACTATGACACTCTCCATCAACCTATGTCATACTATGACACTCTTCATTATCCTATGTCATACTATGACACTCTCCATCAACCTATGTCATACTATGACACTCTTCATTATCCTATGTCATACTATGACACTCTCCATCAACCTATGTCATACTATGACACTCTTCATTATCCTATGTCATACTATGACACTCCTCATTATCCTATGTCATACTACGACACTTCCAATCATCCTATATGACACTCTCCATCAACCTATGTCATACTATGACACTCCTCATTATCCTATGTCATACTATGACACTCCTCTTTATCCTATGTCATACTATGACACTCTTCATTATCCTATGTCATACTATGACACTCTTCATTATCCTATGTCATACTATGACACTCCTCATTATCCTATGTCATACTATGACACTCTCCATCAACCTATGTCATACTATGACACTGCCCATCATCCCATGTTATACTTCCCACTCACTCATAACATACTCACACAGCAGAATATTAATCTCTTCCACTTATCGTCTTCTTTTAATTATGTCGTACCGAAATAAAAACGACTCTGCGAGTTTAGAAAGTGTCGTTTCTGCCGAATAAGCAGAGTGAAACATTTTTATGGAATCTACGAAAATATATCTAATTTAACTAAATAAATTACTTTAGGTTTGGGTAGGTGAGGTGAGGTGAGGTGAGGTAGGTGAGGTGAGGTGAGGTGAAGTAGGTAAGGTGAGGTGAGGTGAGGTGAGGTAGGTGAGGTGAGGTGAGGTGAGGTGAGGTAGGTGAGGTGAGGTGAAGTAGGTGAGGTGAAGTAGGTGAGGTGAGGTGAGGTGAGGTAGGTGAGGTGAGGTGAGGTGAGGTGAGGTAGGTGAGGTGAGGTGAGGTGAGGTAGGTGAGGTGAGGTGAGGTAGGTGAGGTGAGGTGAGGTGAGGTAAGGTGAGGTGAGGTGAGGTAGGTGAGGTGAGGTGAGGTGAGGTGAGGTGAGGTAGGTGAGGTAGGTGAGGTGAGGAGGAGGAGGTGAGGTGAGGTGAGGTGAGGTGAGGAGAGGTGAGGTGAGGTGAGGTGAGGTGAGGATAGGTGAGGAGAGGTGAAGTGAGGTGAGGTGAGGTGAGGTGAGGTGAGGTAGGTGAGGTGAGGTAGGTGAGGTGAAGGTGAGGTGAGGTAGGTGAGGTGAGGTGAGGTGAGGTAGGTGAGGTGAGGTAGGTGAGGTGAGGTAGGTGAGGTGAGGTGAGGTGAGGTAGGTGAGGTGAGGTAGGTGAGGTGAGGTAGGTGAGGTGAGGTGAGGTAGGTGAGGTGAGGTGAGGTAGGTGAGGTGAGGTAGGTGAGGTGAGGTAGGTGAGGTGAGGTGAGGTGAGGTAGGTGAGGTGAGGTGAGGTGAGGTAGGTGAGGTGAGGTGAGGTGAGGTAGGTGAGGTGAGGTAGGTGAGGTGAGGTGAAGTAGGTGAGGTGAGGTGAGGTAGGTGAGGTGAGGTGAGGTAGGTGAGGTGAGGTGAGGTGAGGTAGGCGAGGTGAGGCGAGGCGAGGCGAGGTGAGGTGAGGTGAGGTGAGGTGAGGTGAGGTGAGGTGAGGTGAGGTGAGGTGAGGTGAGGTGAGGTGAGGTGAGGAGAGGTGAGGTGAGGTGAGGTGAGGTGAGGTGAGGTGAGGTGAGGTGAGGTGAGGTGAGGTGAGGTGAGGTGAGGTGAGGTAGGTGAGGTGAGGTGAGGTGAGGTGAGGTGAGGTGAGGTGAGGTGAGGTAGGTGAGGTGAGGTGAGGTGAGGTAGGTGAGGTGAGGTGAGGTGAGGTGAGGTGAGGTAGGTGAGGTGAGGTGAGGTGAGGTGAGGTGAGGTGAGGTGAGGTGAGGTGAGGTGAGGTGAGGTGAGGTGAGGTGAGGTGAGGTGAGGTGAGGCCTCTTAAGTTAGGCTTGATGCCAAATTGAATTTGTTTTTCCATCATTTTCAATAAAGAATACTGAGGAACAGATTAATCCGTAAAAGAACATTTTGGAGAAGTTAATTATTTAGGGCAGAGCTTAATTCGGATTATTATGAACGACATATACACTCACTCAGGTGCTGCTTTATCGGGTACACTTGTATACCTGACCTTTAAACAAACTACCCAAACAGTGAATCAGGTGACAGTACCTGAGTGCTGCAGACATGGTCAAGACGTTCAGTTGTTGTTCAGACTGAACATTAGAATGGGGAAGAAATATGATGTGAGTGACGTTAACCGCAGAATGACTGATGGTGAGATCTTTATACACAACACATATGCTGACATCTCCAGATTGAAAAGAAAAACATAAAAACAGAATTTGGAAAGGTCATCAAGCATGAGAATACCTGACAGGAAAATTATGTCTGGGATAACTGATGTGTTAAGCTGCCAGAAGAAGATACATAACGAAATTATGCCATCAGATCTCCCATGTGATGAATGGTTTTGAAAACCGACAAGTTGAAGAATTGAGACACTTATATAACACATTGGAATCTTTATTGAAGAAACGTTTCGCCACACAGTGGCTTCATCAGTCCAATACAAAGTAGAATTGGGTAAGGAGAGGAGAAGTTTAAGGTAATCAGTCCCTCAACCGTCACTTCCTACAAGAGTGATGGACTGAACACATCGATTCCAGGTTGAGAGACTGATTACCTCAAACTTCTCCTCTCCTTACCCAATTCTACTTTGTATTGGGCTGATGAAGCCACTGTGTGGCGAAACGTTTCTTCAATAAAGATTCCCATGTGTTGTATAAGTGTCTCAATTCTTCAACAGATCTCCCATGTTCATTTGATATTAATACCTTAGGTGGCACGGCTGCCCTACACCTTCTATCATTCTATTTTTGAAATCACAAACACTCATATTCAGATGAATCTTCCTTCCACACATCACTAAACAACTGGTGAACTCTACCAGGATAATTGGCAAAAGCATTAACAAAGAGGTAGATGGCCAGAACAAATCTCTGAAAACCAGCAGGACTTATTGAAATATCCAAACAACAAGCAAAATCTTTACGAATTCCTCTCCAGCAAGACTGCCAACATGGTCTTCCAGCAAGACTGCCAACATGGTCTTCCAGCAAGACTGCCAACATGGTCTTCCAGCAAGACTGCCAACATGGTCTTCCAGCAAGACTGCCAACATGGTCTTCCAGCAAGACTGCCAACATGGTCTTCCAGCAAGACTGCCAACATGGTCTTCCAGCAAGACTGCCAACATGGTCTTCCAGCAAGACTGCCAACATGGTCTTCCAGCAAGACTGCCAACATGGTCTTCCAGCAAGACTGCCAACATGGTCTTCCAGCAAGACTGCCAACATGGTCTTCCAGCAAGACTGCCAACATGGTCTTCCAGCAAGACTGCCAACATGGTCTTCCAGCAAGACTGCCAACATGGTCTTCCAGCAAGACTGCCAACATGGTCTTCCAGCAAGACTGCCAACATGGTCTTCCAGCAAGACTGCCAACATGGTCTTCCAGCAAGACTGCCAACATGGTCTTCCCACCTGAAAAGAAGGTTGTCATCATCATAATTCTTATTAACGTGCAAGATGGGCTTTTGTGTGGCATGTCAGCTCGCCTAATTTGTACATACGTTGCTGTGATCCTTGTAGGTCCAGCTGCAAGTATATGGGGAGGTGGCCTTCATACTGGAAACAATTTTATATATAAATGCATGTCAATACCATCTCCCGTAGACTAAGAAAAGAGCAGCACTGATTCTGCGTGTTTTCCACAACTTCAAAAACTATGATACTATTGTTGATAAATGGTTTAGAGAAGCAAAAAGTGGATGAATGAGACTTTTGTGCAACATTTGGGTATCTTTATTGTAGTAACATCTCTTTACTGGAATGAACATATATTGGCTGGCGAAACGTTTCCTCTGATATCTTTTTCTAAGGCGGATACAGTAAGACTTCAGCATGGGGAGCGTGAAAGTTCTTCCTCGAAGTCACAGATGCTTTGTCCCACTTTGCAGTCAATCCTCAACTTGAGACTGACCTGGGTAGCAACATCTTCAAACTCCAAGAAGGTAACGTTGTCGTCACTCACAAGATCACCCACTACAACTTTGTCTACCAAGCACCAAGTGAGTTGTGCTGCTAAAACAATAAGTAGATGGACACATTCCACCTACGTAGAAAGCATTTTTTTATTATGACTTGTCCATTATTATTATTATTATCAAAGGGGAAGCGCTAAACCCGGAGGATTATACAGTGCCTGGGGGGGGGGATGTGGAAGGCATTCAGGCTTAATTTGGGGAACTGGAGCACAGATCCAATTCCCTAAATCAAGAGCCCCTCACCAACATCAAGGAACCTTCCTTGAGGGGTATGACTTGTCCAGTGATGTGACACTTCATGAGTGACCTGTCCAGTGATGTGACACTTCATGAGTGACCTGTCCAGTGATGTGACACTTCATGAGTGACCTATCCAGTGATGCGACACTTCATGAGTAACCTGTCCAGTGATGTGACACTTCATGAGTGACCTGTCCAGTGATGTGACACTTCATGAGTGACCTGTCCAGTGATGTGACACTTCATGAGTGACCTGTCCAGTGATGTGACACTTCATGAGTGACCTGTCCAGTGATGTGACACTTCATGAGTGACCTGTCCAGTGATGTGACACTTCATGAGTGACCTGTCCAGTGATGTGACACTTCATGAGTGACCTATCCAGTGATGCGACACTTCATGAGTGACCTGTCCAGTGATGTGACACTTCATGAGTGACCTGTCCAGGAGCCTGACAGCTGGATCACCAGTGATGTGACGCTTCATGAGTGACCTGTCCAGGAGCCTGGCAGCTGGATCACCAGTGATGTGACGCTTCATGAGTGACCTGTCCAGGAGCCTGGCAGCTGGATCACCAGTGATGTGACGCTTCATGAGTGACCTGTCCAGGAGCCTGGGAGCTGGATCACCAGTAATGTGACGCTTCATGAGTGACCTGTCCAGGAGATTGACAGCTGGATCACCAGTGATGTGACGCTTCATGACTGACCTGTCCAGGAGCCTGGGAACTGGATCACCGGCGGAACACGTTTGTGACACTAATGCAGGACTGTGTCCTGTGTACATATTCTTATGTACATATTCTTACGTGTAATTGTGAATAGGTGTCATGTTATTGTATGTTGATGATTGTCATGTGTACATGCTATTTTGTAAGAATGAATGTATGGTTCATGTAATGTGTATGAGTGTCACATATTGCTTATGAGCGTCGCAAATTGTGTGTGTAGATGAATGGTTCACAGAACCGACACGTTGATAAATTAGACACATGTGCAACTCTTGGGTATCTTTATTGAGGAAACGTTTCGCCACACTGTGGCTTCATCAGTCCATACAAAGGAGAAACTTGGAGAACAGGAGGAGAATGAGGTAATCAGTCCCTCAGCCTTGAGTCGATGTGGTCAGTCCATCAATCTATTCAAGATTGATGGACTGATCACATCGACTCAAGGCTGAGGGACTGATTACCTCATTCTCCTCCTGTTCTCCAAGTTTCTCCATTGTATGGACTGATGAAGCCACAGTGTGGCGAAACGTTTCCTCAATAAAGATACCCAAGAGTTGCACATGTGTCTAATTTATCAAATTGTGTGTGAACGTACATATTATTGTGCATTGATGACTGTCAAATATTATGTATGAGCGTCACATATTGTGTGTGAGTGTACATATTATTGTGCATTGATGACTGTCAAATGCGAATCACTAAATCTCCTCCATAAAAACTGTAGAAAAATTATAATAATCTCTGTTTCTCGTGTTTCGTAAATGAGTTTGAAGGTCGCAGATGGAATCACTGGCAAATGTATACATGTATACATACAAGAACGTACTTTAAGATGTATGCAATTGTATATTATATATATATGAAGGTGTGTGGTGACCCGTCACTGTCTGCTGAAGGTGTGTGGTGACACGTCACTTTCTGCTGAAGGTGTGGGGTGACCCGTCACTGTCTGCTGAAGGTGTGTGGTGACCCGTCAGTGTCTGCTGAATGTGTGTGGTGAACCGTCAGTGTCTGCTGAAGGTGTGTGATGACCCGTCACCCTCTGCTGAAGGTGTGTGGTGACCCGTCAGTGTCTGCTGAAGGTGTGTGGTGACCTCTCACTGTCTGCTGATGGTGTGTGGTGACCCGTCAGTGTCTGCTGAAGGAGTATCTGTGTTTGTACACGTTATGTACATGTGTATGTGCTGCTTTGTTCGTGCGTCTGTTTCGTTCAGTGTGTGTAAGATGTATATGTGGAAATACAGAATTGAGCGTATGGAAGAGTGTGTTTGTGAACCTCTGTGTACCATGACGAGGAAAGAGTGTGCTTGTGAACCTCTGTGTACCATGACGAGGGAAGAGTGTGCTTGTGAACCTTTGTGTACCATGACGAGGAAAGAGTGTGCTGGTGAACCTCTGTGTACCATGACGAGGGAAGAGTGTGCTTGTGAACCTTTGTGTACCATGACGAGGAAAGTGTGTGCTGGTGAACCTCTGTGTACCATGACGAGGAAAGAGTGTGCTGGTGAACCTGTGTACCATGACGAGGGAAGAGTGTGCTTGTGAACCTCTGTGTACCATGACGAGGGAAGAGTGTGCTTGTGAACCTCTGTGTACCATGACGAGGAAAGAGTGTGCTGGTGAACCTGTGTACCATGACGAGGGAAGAGTGTGCTTGTGAACCTCTGTGTACCATGACGAGGAAAGAGTGTGCTGGTGAACCTCTGTGTACCATGACGAGGAAAGAGTGTGCTGGTGAACCTCTGTGTACCATGACGAGGAAAGAGTGTGCTTGTGAACCTGTGTACCATGACGAGGGAAGAGTGTGCTGGTGAACCTCTGTGTACCATGACGAGGGAAGAGTGTGCTTGTGAACCTCTGTGTACCATGACGAGGAAAGAGTGTGCTGGTGAACCTGTGTACCATGACGAGGGAAGAGTGTGCTGGTGAACCTTTGTGTACCATGACGAGGGAAGAGTGTGCTTGTGAACCTGTGTACCATGACGAGGGAAGAGTGTGCTTGTGAACCTTTGTGTACCATGACGAGGGAAGAGTGTGCTTGTGAACCTCTGTGTACCATGATGAGGGAAAAGTGTGCTACCTGGAGGTTACCTGGAGGTTATTCCGGGGATCAACGCCCCCGCGGCCCGGTCCATGACTAGGCCTCCCGATGGATCAGGGCCTGATCAACCAGGCTGTTACTGCTGGCCGCACGCAGTCCAACGTACGAGCCACAGCCCGGCTGATCCGGCACTGACTTTAGGTATCTGTCCAGCTCTCTCTTGAAGGCAGCCAGGGGTTTATTGACAATTCCCCTAATGCTTGATGGGAGGCTGTTGAACAGTTTTGGGCCCCGGACACTTATGGTGTTTTCCCTTAGTGTACCAATGGCGCCCCTACTTTTTATTGGGGGCATTTTGCATCGCCTGCCCAGTCTTTTACTTTCGTAGGGAGTGATTTCTGGTGAACCTTTGTGTACCATGACTAGGGAAGAGTGTGCTTGTGAACCTTTGTGTACCATGACGAAGGAAGAGTGTACTTGTGAACCTCTGTGTACCATGACGAGGGAAGAGTGTACTTGTGAACCTTAGTGTACCATGACGAGGGAAGAGTGTGCTGGTGAACCTTTGTGTACCATGACGAGGGAAGAGTGTGCTGGTGAACCATTGTGTACCATGACGAGGGGAAAAAAGTAACTGATAACAGTTAATTATAGTTATCATGCAGGGAACACTATGGGACGGTTGGACTTTTTTTTTTTTTTTGCCTTCGTACGATTTCATTGGAATTTTTATCACAGACTCTAGGCATGTCATAGTATATTAAATAAAAGTTACATCAAAATCGTCCAATAAATAAACATAAAAAAGTGCGAAGTTGGACGTGGCAATAATTGTTACACAGGAATACGCCAAAGTAGGCAGTGTACCTGACCAAAGTGGAGTTCTTGATATTGACGTTACATATGATGGAACTTGACACACAAGGGACCATCATTCAAATTATGGCATTGGTGCCACAATTGATGCTGTGACCAAATTGGTAGTTGACTATCAAATAATGTGCAAGCATTTCAGCATATACCATCCTACTAGTTGCAGCATTCAGTGTCTCGTACCAACTGGGTTTTTCCAACACTACATACTTACACTCAGTACAGTTTGTACTAACAAGTGTCTCTAGGTGATGGTGATCAAATATAAAAGTGACTTTATTACTAAAACATTCTTAACAAAACACACACTTCATAATAACCTCAAAATTACAACGTTCCATCAATATCATATGCTTTTCTTCTATAACAGGATTTAATTGCTGCAATAAGGACACTCACCTTGTAGCACTTGATATATCATGTACAATATCACTTTCAACAAATATTTCACCGTCTCCAGCTGTAGACAGTAGATGTGTTGGGGTTAGCTGAGCTGGTGACGGCTGAGACGGGATCAGCTGAACTGTAGTCAGCTGAGATGGTGACAGCTGAGCTGGGGACAGTGGTGGCCACATCTGGGGTGGCCATGTCTAGAGTGGCCACGTCTGGGGTGGTCGCAGAAAATATGGTTATTTGTGGCGAGGTTGTCACATATGTAACCACAGGTGTGGTCAAGACAGATGTATATATGGGTGAAGGCGTGGTCACTGTGGCCACAATGGTGGTGGTGGTGGCCACAGATGAGTCACCTAGTTTACGCTTCATTCCTCTAGGTCTGCCATGGTCACGTGGGGTGGCCATGCTGATGCTGCCAGCATCTGGGGTGGCCACGGTGATGCTGCCAGCATCTGGGGTGGCCACGGTGATGCTGCCAGCATCTGGGGTGGCCACGGTGATGCTGCCAGCATCTGGGGTGGCCACGGTGATGCTGCCAGCATCTGGGGTGGCCACGGTGATGCTGCCAGCATCTGGGGTGGCCACGGTGATGCTGCCAGCATCTGGGGTGGCCACGGTGATGCTGCCAGCATCTGGGGTGGCCACGGTGATGCTGCCAGCATCTGGGGTGGCCACGGTGATGCTGCCAGCATCTGGGGTGGCCACGGTGATGCTGCCAGCATCTGGGGTGGCCACGGTGATGCTGCCAGCATCTGGGGTGGCCATCGAGGTGCTGGCTACACATTATTATTATTATAATCAAGGGGGAAGCGCTAAACCTGGAGGATTATACAGCGCGTGGGAGGGATGTGGAAGGCATTCAGGCTTAATTCGGGGAACTGGAGCACAGATCCAATTCCCTAAATCAAGAGCCCCTCACCAACATCAAGGAACCTTCCTTGAGGGGCTGGCTACACAGGTCATCTTACACTTTGCTTTACTTGTTCAACAACTGACTGGGTTTCAGAAACATCAGTTATTTCCCCAGCAGTAAACAATGTGTTGGTCTTGACAAGTGTTGTGATGGCAGCCACGAGTCATGTTCTACCTGCTACTGCCTTCATTTCTTTAGCTTTTTTTCATCATTTCTAATCGCTTCCGGCTGATCGTATGCGAATACTGTTTCTTCGGGCTACGCATTATGTATGAAATTTGCACAATATATGGCAAAATTACGGGTCACTTGGGTCTGCTGCGGTCACTCAGAGCGACACACCACCTCCTCCTGCTGACTGTTAGTCAGCACTGAGACTCGTGTGGTTGAAGCAGCTCAAACTGCAGCCACTCACAGAGTTACCAATTTGTATTTTGTAGCATTTGACACTAAAATATGAACAAAAAATGACGAGAAATGTCTAAAAATAACAACAAATGTATTACTGTTATGGTATACGTCACAACAATTACGCATTTACCTCATTTACTATAATTACGGTAACTTTTTTAGAGAATTATCGTACAGAGACGAGACATACACCAAAATATTACCAGATTCTTGAGCTCTTTCTCGGTAACATTAACTCATTTTTCAATACTTTTCGTATTTTCCGTATAATTCAGCGCTTGACGAGTCACGCGCCGCTAACGTTCACACAACAACACTAATCTACGCACCTAAATACGTTCATAAATGTACTTACACAACTAAATAATTAATCAAGCTAATAATTAACATAAGTAAAATATTAAATATAAATATATGTTCCAGATTTTGACTAGTGGCCAGTTCTTGGTGGACGAACTGTGATAGAGATCTCTCATGTCTCAGGTAGTCGACGTTCGAGTCTGTCCAGGAGGATGTTATTACAGAGCGCAGATTATCTGCGTGTCCTCCTCTGTAATAACATCTACCTTCGTATACTGATATTAATACACTTGTGTAGTAATATCATATATGGACAGTGCTTCAAGGCTGGCTGAAACTGCTGACCTCAGGGAAGTGGTGAAGGGTGAATACCTGGATCCACGGACCTAGGGTGGGACTGCTGACCTCAGGGAAGTGGTGAAGGGTGAATACCTGGATCCACGGACCTAGGGTGGGACTGCTGACCTCAGGGAAGTGGTGAAGGGTGAATACCTGGATCCACGGACCTAGGGTGGGACTGCTGACCTCAGGGAAGTGGTGAAGGGTGAATACCTGGATCCACGGACCTGGGGTGGGACTGCTGACCTCAGGGAAGTGGTGAAGGGTGAATACCTGGATCCACGGACCTGGGGTGGGACTGCTGACCTCAGGGAAGTGGTGACAGGGTGAATACCTGGATCCACGGACCTGGGGTGGGACTGACCTCTGAATACCTCCACAGGGAACCTCAGGGAAGTGGTGAAGGGTGAATACCTGGATCCACGGACCTAGGGTGGGACTGCTGACCTCAGGGAAGTGGTGAAGGGTGAATACCTGGATCCACGGACCTAGGGTGGGACTGCTGACCTCAGGGAAGTGGTGAAGGGTGAATACCTGGATCCACGGACCTAGGGTGGGACTGCTGACCTCAGGGAAGTGGTGAAGGGTGAATACCTGGATCCACAGTACCTGGGGTGGGACTGCTGACCTCAGGGAAGTGGTGAAGGGTGAATACCTGGACGGACCACGGACCTGGGGTGGGACTTGATGACCTCAGGGAAGTGGTGAAGGGTGAATTCCTGAATCCACGGACCTGGGGTAGGACTTGCTGACCTCAGGGAAGTGGTGAAGGGTGAATACCTGGATCCACGTACCTGGGGTGGGACTGCTGACCTCAGGGAAGTGGTGAAGGGTGAATACCTGGATCCACGGACCTAGGGTGGGACTGCTGACCTCAGGGAAGTGGTGAAGGGTGAATACCTGGATCCACGGACCTAGGGTGGGACTGCTGACCTCAGGGAAGTGGTGAAGGGTGAATACCTGGATCCACAGACCTAGGGTGGGACTGCTGACCTCAGGGAAGTGGTGAAGGGTGAATACCTGGATCCACGGACCTGGGGTGGGACTGCTGACCTCAGGGAAGTGGTGACAGGTGAATACCTGGAACCACGGACCTGGGGTGGGACTTGCTGACCACAGGGAAGTGGTGACGGGTGAATACCTGGATCCACGTACCTGGGGTGGGACTGCTGACCTCAGGGAAGTGGTGAAGGGTGAATACCTGGATCCACGGACCTAGGGTGGGACTGCTGACCTCAGGGAAGTGGTGAAGGGTGAATACCTGGATCCACGGACCTAGGGTGGGACTGCTGACCTCAGGGAAGTGGTGATACCTGGGGTGAATACCTGGATCCACGGACCTGGGTGTGGGACTGGGGTGGGAACTGCTGACCTCAGGGAAGTGGTGAAGGGTGAATACCTGGATCCACGGACCTGGGGTGGGACTGCTGACCTCAGGGAAGTGGTGACAGGTGAATACCTGGAACCACGGACCTGGGGTGGGACTTGCTGACCTCAGGGACGTGGTGACGGGTGAATACCTGGATCCACGGACCTGGGGTGGGACTTGCTGACCTCAGGAAAGTGGTGACGGGTGAATACCTGGAACCACGGACCTAGGGTGGGACTTGCTGACCTCATGGAAGTGGTGAAGGGTGAATACCTGGATCCACGGACCTGGGGTGGGACTTGCTGACCTCAGGGAAGTGGTGACGGGTGAATACCTGGAACCACGGACCTGGGGTGGGACTGCTGACCTCAGGGACGTGGTGACAGGTGAATACCTGGAACCACGGACCTGGGGTGGGACTGCTGACCTCAGGGAAGTGGTGAAGGGTGAATACCTGGATCCACGGACCTGGGGTGGGACTGCTGACCTCAGGGAAGTGGTGAAGGGTGAATACCTGGATCCACGGACCTGGGGTGGGACTGCTGACCTCAGGGAAGTGGTGACAGGTGAATACCTGGAACCACGGATCTGGGGTGGGACTTGCTGACTTCAGGGACGTGGTGACGGGTGAATACCTGGAACTATGGACCTGGGGTGGGACTTGCTGACCTCAGGGAAATGGTGAAGGGTGAATACCTGGATCCACTGACCTGGGGTGGGACTTGGTGACCTCAGGGAAGTGGTGACGGGTGTATACCTGGAACCACGGGCCTGGGGTGGGACTTGCTGACCAAGGACCGGGGGTAGGACTAGGTGAGGCATCACCAGACTTCAAGGGAAGACATCCGGGGGCCCACGGATGAATTCCCGGGGAAGGCTTAGATGCAAAAGTTCGGATAGGAAGTGTAAGGTGGGAAGTGTAGGATGGGAAGTGTAGGATAGGAAGTGTAGGATGGGAAGTGTAGGATAAGAAGTGTAGGATAGGAAGTGGGGAAGGGAGAATATCTGAGGGGACACAGATGGACTCCTGGACACATGAACCTGGGGAAGACTTAGTGTAGGATGGGAAGTGTTGAATAGGAAGTGTAGGATGGAAAGTGAGGAAGGGAGAATGTCTGAGGGGACACAGATAGACTCCTGGACACATGAACCTGGGGAAGACTTAGTGTAGGATGGGAAGTGTTGGATAGGAAGTGTAGGATGGGAAGTGAGGAAGGGAGAATGTCTGAGGGGACACAGATAGACTCCTGGACACATGAACCTGGGGAAGACTTAGTGTAGGATGGGAAGTGTTGGATAGGAAGTGTAGGATGGGAAGTGAGGAAGGGAGAATGTCTGAGGGGACACAGACGGACTCCTGGACACATGAACCTGGGGAAGACTTAGTGTAGGATGGGAATTGTTGGATAGGAAGTTTAAGATAGGAAGAGTAGGATGGAAAGTGAGGAAGGGAGAATGTCTGAGGGGACACAGATAGACTCCTGGACACATGAACCTGGGGAAGACTTAGTGTAGGATGGGAAGTGTACGATAGGAAGTGTAGGATGGGAAGTGTAGGATAGGAAGTGTAGGATGGGAAGTGAGGAAGGGAGAATGTCTGAGGGGACACAGATAGACTCCTGGACACATGAACCAGGGGAAGTGTTGGATAGGAAGTGTAGGATGGGAAGTGAGGAAGGGAGAATATCTGAGGGGACACAGATAGACTCCTGCACACATGAACCTGGGGAAGACTTAGTGTAGGATGGGAAGTGTAGGATAGGAAATTTAGGATAGGAAGTGTAGGATAGGAAATTTAGGATAGGAATTGTAGGATGGGAAGTGTAGGATAGGAAGTTTAGGATAGGAAGTGTAGGATGGGAAGTGAGGAAGGGAGAATGTCTTAGGGGACACAGATAGACTCCTGGACACATGAACCTGGGGAAGACTTAGTGTAGGATGGGAAGTGTAGGATAGGAAGTTTAGAATAGGAAGAGTAGGATAGAAAGTGAAGAAGGGAGAATATCTGAGGGGACACAGATGGACTCCTGGACACATGAACCTGGGGAAGACTTAGTTGCAAGATTACTGAGTGTAGGATAGGAAGTGAAGAAGGGAGAATATCTGAGGGGACACATGAACCTGGGGAAACCATCAAAAACACAGTAAGTGGACCTTAAAGACGAACTACGTGCCTCCACTTTGCAAGGTCTGGTAACTCAGTGGCTGACAGTGGTAATATGCTCAGTGTTTCACCTGGATCAATCCCGGCAGGTTTCCTGACACTTGTTGCTCCTGTTCACCTAGTAGTAAGTAGTTATTGCTATCACTTGTTCACCTAGTAGTAAGTAGTTATTGTTATCACTTGTTCACCTAGTAGTAAGTAGTTATTGTTATCACTTGTTCACCTAGTAGTGAGTAGTTATTGTTATCACTTGTTTACCTTGTAGAGAGTAGTTATTGTTATCACTTGTTCACCTAGTAGTAAGTAGTTATTGCTATCACATGTTCACCTAGTAGTGAGTAGTTATTGCTATCACTTGTTCATCTAGTAGTGAGTAGTTATTGTTATCACTTGTTTACCTAGTAGTGAGTAGTTATTGTTATCACTTGTTCGCCTAGTAGTGAGTAATGATTGTTATCACTTGTTCACCTAGTGGTAAGTAGTTATTGTTATCACTTGTTCACCTAGTAGTAAGTAGTTATTGTTATCACATGTTCACCTAGTAGTGAGTAGTTATTGTTATCACTTGTTCACCTAGTGTTAAATAGTTATTGTTATCACTTGTTCACAGTAACAGAGAAGACCAGTACAGTAACACAGAAGAACGAGTACACTACTACAGAAGACCAGTACAGTAACACAGAAGAACGGGTACACTACTACAGAAGACCAGTACAGTAACACAGAAGAACGGGTACACTACTACAGAAGACCAGTACAGTAACACAGAAGAACGGGTACACTACTACAGAAGACCAGTACAGTAACACAGAAGAACGGGTACACTACTACAGAAGACCAGTACAGTAACACAGAAGAACGGGTACACTACTACAGAAGACCAGTACAGTAACACAGAAGAACGGGTACACTAGTACTACAGAAGACCAGTACAGTAACACAGAAGAACGGGTACAGTACAGTAACAGAGAAGACCAGCATAGTAACAGAGAAGACCAATACGGTAACAGAGAAGACCAGTACAGTAACACAGAAGAACGGGTACACTACTACAGAAGACCAGTACAGTAACACAGAAGAACGGGTACACTACTACAGAAGACCAGTACAGTAACACAGAAGAACGGGTACACTACTACAGAAGACCAGTACAGTAACACAGAAGAACGGGTACAGTACAGTAACAGAGAAGACCAGCATAGTAACAGAGAAGACCAATACGGTAACAGAGATGACCAGTACAGAACAGTAACACTTGTTCACCTAGTGTTAAGTAGTTATTGTTATCACTTGTTCACCTAGCAGTGAGTAGTTAATGTTATCACATGTTTACCTAGTAGTGAGTAGTTATTGTTATCACATGTTTACCTAGTAGTGAGTAGTTATTGTTATCACTTGTTCACCTAGTGTTAAATAGTTATTGTTATCACTTGTTCACCTAGTAGTTAGAAATTATTGTTATCACTTGTTCACCTAGTGTTAAGTAGTTATTGTTATCACTTATTCACCTAGTAAGTTATTGTTATCACTTGTTCACCTAGTAAGTTATTGTTATCACTTGTTCACCTAGTAGTGAGTAGTTATTATCACTTGTTCACCTAGTGTTAAGTAGTTATTGTTATCACTTGTTCACCTAGTAGTAAGTAATTATCACTTGTTCACCTAGTAGTAAGTAGTTGTTATCACTTGTTCACCTAGTAGTAAGTAGTTATTGTTATCACTTATTCAGCTGGCTGGATCCCGTCAACAATGTCTGTCAGCTGGTCTGTAATAATTGTATCATGTACTTTTAGTAATGTCAGATTATTATTATAATTATTATTATTGTTTTTTATTTTTTTATTAACACATCGTCGGTTCCCCACCAAGGCAGTGTGACCCACCAAGGCAGGGTGACCCACCAAGGCAGGGTGACCCACCAAGGCAGGGTGACCCACCAAGGCAGGGTGACCCACCAAGGCAGGGTGACCCACCAAGGCAGGGTGACCCACCAAGGCAGGGTGACCCACCAAGGCAGGGTGACCCACCAAGGCAGGGTGACCCACCAAGGCAGGGTGACCCACCAAGGCAGGGTGACCCACCAAGGCAGGGTGACCCACCAAGGCAGGGTGACCCACCAAGGCAGGGTGACCCACCAAGGCAGGGTGACCCACCAAGGCAGGGTGACCCACCAAGGCAGGGTGACCCACCAAGGCAGTCTTGCCAGAGGCGCACTCACACCACAGTTATGAAATTGCAACACTAACACCCCTCCTTCAGAGTGTTGGCTCTGTACTTTACATCTCCAGGACTCAAGTCCGGTCTGCCAGTTTCCCTGAATCCCTTCATAAATGTTACCTTGCTCACACTCAACATACATGTATGCTTGCTAGAAGTCCAAGCATCTCACTCACAAAACCTCCTTTATCCCCTGCCTCCAACTCCTCCTAGGCCGACCCCGACCTCGCCACCCCTCCACTATAGATTTATACTCTCTCGAAGCCATTCTACTTCGTTCCATCCTCTCTACATGTTTTGGTAATCCCGCACCTTCTCCTAATTTCCATACTACGGATTCTCTACATTGACCTTAGATATTACATCTCCACTGTCTCCAGTCTTCTTGCTGCAACATTCACCACTCAGGCTTCACACTGTCTCCAGTCTTCTTGCTGCAACATTCACCACTCATGCTTCACACTGTCTCCAGTCTTCTTGCTGCAACATTCACCACTCATGCTTCACACTGTCTCCAGTCTTCTTGCTGCAACATTCACCACTCAGGCTTCACACTGTCTCCAGTCTTCTTGCAGCAACATTCACCACTCAGGCTTCACACTGTCTCCAGTCTTCTTGCTGCAACATTCACCACTCAGGCTTCACACAGTCTCCAGTCTTCTTGCTGCAACATTCACCACTCAGGCTTCACACAGTCTCCAGTCTTCTTGCTGCAACATTCACCACTCAGGCTTCACACAGTCTCCAGTCTTCTTGCTGCAACATTCACCACTCATGCTTCACACTGTCTCCAGTCTTCTTGCTGCAACATTCACCACTCATGCTTCACACTGTCTCCAGTCTTCTTGCTACAACATTCACCACTCAGGCTTCACACTGTCTCCAGTCTTCTTGCTACAACATTCACCACTCAGGCTTCACACTGTCTCCAGTCTTCTTGCTGCAACATTCACCACTCAGGCTTCACACTGTCTCCAGTCTTCTTGCTGCAACATTCACCACTCAGGCTTCACACTGTCTCCAGTCTTCTTGCTGCAACATTCACCACTCATGCTTCACACTGTCTCCAGTCTTCTTGCTGCAACATTCACCACTCATGCTTCACACTGTCTCCAGTCTTCTTGCTGCAACATTCACCACTCATGCTTCACACTGTCTCCAGTCTTCTTGCTGCAACATTCACCACTCATGCTTCACACTGTCTCCAGTCTTCTTGCTGCAACATTCACCACTCAGGCTTCACACTGTCTCCAGTCTTCTTGCTGCAACATTCACCACTCAGGCTTCACACTGTCTCCAGTCTTCTTGCTGCAACATTCACCACTCATGCTTCACACTGTCTCCAGTCTTCTTGCTACAACATTCACCACTCATGCTTCACACTGTCTCCAGTCTTCTTGCTGCAACATTCACCACTCAGGCTTCACACTGTCTCCAGTCTTCTTGCTGCAACATTCACCACTCAGGCTTCACACTGTCTCCAGTCTTCTTGCTGCAACATTCACCACTCAGGCTTCACACTGTCTCCAGTCTTCTTGCTGCAACATTCACCACTCATGCTTCACACTGTCTCCAGTCTTCTTGCTACAACATTCACCACTCATGCTTCACACTGTCTCCAGTCTTCTTGCTGCAACATTCACCACTCAGGCTTCACACTGTCTCCAGTCTTCTTGCTGCAACATTCACCACTCAGGCTTCACACTGTCTCCAGTCTTCTTGCTGCAACATTCACCACTCAGGCTTCACACTGTCTCCAGTCTTCTTGCTGCAACACTCACCACCCATGCTTCACACCCATACAAGATCATCGGTATAACTATACTCTCATACATTCCCATCTTTGCTTCCATGGATAATGTTGTTAGTCTCCACAGACTCCTCAATGCACCACTCACATTTTTCCCCTCGTTAATTCTACGATTGAATGACAATAAAAATACAGAAAAAATGTAAGTTAGAAGTATTCCAGGAAGACTTGACCTGGTGACTCAACAAACTTTACCTCCTGATGATTGTTAGGTAAGACACATATGCAACACTTAGACAACTTTATTCCGAAACGTTTCGCCTACACAGTAGGCTTCTTCAGTCGAATACAGAAAATAGGCAGGAACAGTAGAGATGTGAAGACGATGTAATCAGTCCATCACCCTTGTAGTCGTAGAATTTGAGGTTGTCAGTCCCTCGGCCTGGAGAAGTTCAGTTCCATAGTCAGGAACTATCTGAAGATCAAGCGACAGTGCGGAGACTTAAATACTGTCAGAAGGAGAGGTGCAGAGTAGTAGTAGTAGTAGTAGTAGTAGTAGTAGTAGTAGTAGTGAGAATGTAACCACTGAGAGGTCATGTCCCTCTCAGATCCAACACTTCTCACTTGAAAAGCTTGTCCAAGGTGTTTTCTGTACCAAGATGCCATGTGTTGCAGTGTCTGACAAGATGAACATCAAAATGGTATACAATACCGACAGGTTGTTAGGTAAGACACATATGTCTTACCTAACAACCTGTCGGTATTGTATACCATTTTGATGTTCACCTCCTGATGATACAACTTGGCCACCAAGCTTCCTACCTTCTTTTATATTTTTTTTTCTTGGTAGAGAGGGTTGTTATATTATGCTTTGCTATATTAATAAGATATTAACATAACCGACACGATAGAAAAGTAGACACACATGCAATATAATAATAATAAACTATACAAGATTAGTGTCACAAGTGACATGGTCCTTAGGCAAATAGATAAATTAAATCCTAACAAATTCCCAGACCCTGATGAACTGTACGCAAGGGTTCTAAAGGAATGTAAAGAGGAGCTTAACAAACCTTTGGCTAATCTTTTCAATATATCACTATAGACTGGCATGGCGCCAGATAAGTGGAAAATGGCAAATGTGATACCTATTTTCAAAGCAGGTGACAGGTCCTTAGCTTCGAACTGTAGACCAATAAGCCCAACCTCCATAGTGAAAAATTTATGGAATCAATAATTGCCGAGGCAGTTCGTAGCCACAATGAAAAGCAGAAATTAATCAACGAATCTCAGCTTGGTTTTACAAAGGTGCATTCCTGCCTTACAAATTTATTAACTTTTTTCACTAGGGTATTTGAGGAGGTAGATCATGGTAACGAATATGATATTGTGTATATGGACTTCAGTAAGGCTTTTGACAGGGTCCCACATCAGAGACTTTCGAGGAAAATTATGGCTCATGGAATAGGAGAATTGTTTTCTAGATAGAGGCATGGTTGTCAAATAGGCAGCAGAGAGTTTGCAAAAATGGGGAGAAATCAGAGTAGGAAAGCGTCACGAGCCGTGTTCCACAGGGCCGCCTATTGTTCACAATCTACATAAACGACATTGATGAGGGCATAAAGAGCGACATGAGCAAGTGTGCCGATGACACCAAAATAGGCCGTCGAATTCATTCTGACGAGGACATTAGAGCACTCCAGGAAGTTAAGACACATGTGCAACATCTGGATATCTTTATTGTAGACGTTTCGCCATCCAGTGGCTTTATCAATACAGATTCTAGGACATAATAGGAAGACAGTAGAACTATAACTCCAAGGCCGAGGGACTGATTACCTCATCTTTTGTATATAGTTCTACTGTCTTCCTATTATGTCCTAGAATTTGTATTGATAAAGCCACTGGATGGCGAAACGTCTACAATAAAGATATCCAGATGTTGCACATGTGTCTTAACTTTCATATTGTCGGTATTTTATACCTTTCTTGCACAACTCCAGGAAGATTTGAATAGACTGATGCAGTGGCAGATGCAATTTAATATAGACAAATGCAAAGTTGCAAATGTTGGACAGGAAAATAACCATGCCATATATAAAATAAATAATGTAGATCTTTACGGATAGTGAAAAAGATTTAGGAGTTCTGGTTAGCAGTAATCTGAAACCAGGACAACAGTGCATAAGTGTTCGCAATAAAGCTAACTGAATTCTTGGCTTCATATCAAGAAGCAAAACTAATAGGAGTCCTCAGGTTGTTCTTTAAATCTATACATCCTTGGTTAGGCCTCATTTAGATTATGCTGCACAGTTCTGGTCACCGTATTACAGAATGGATATAAATGCTCTGGAAAGCATACTAAGGAGGATGACAAAGTTGATCCCATGTATCAGAAATCTTCCCTATGACGATATACTGAGGGCCCTGAATCTGCATTTTCTAGAAAGTCGTAGAATGAGGGCGGATATGATTGAGGTGTATAAATTGAAGACAGGAATAAATGAAGGGGATGTAATAACGAGCTGAAAATATCTAGCCTAGACAGGACTCGTAGCAATGGTTTTAAGTTGGAAAAATTCAGATTCAGGAAGGATATAAGATAGTACTGGTTTGGTAATAGAGTTGTGGATGAGTGGAACAAACTCCCGAGTACAGTTATAGAGGGTAAAACGTTGTGTAGTTTTAAAAATAGGTTAGATAAATACATGAGTGGGTGTGGGTGGGTGTGAGTTGGACCTGATTAGCTTGTGCTACTAGGTCAGTTGCCGTGTTCCTTCCTTAAGTGAATGTGACCTGACCTGACTAGGTTGGGACATTGCCTTAAGCCGGTAGGAGACTTGGACCTGCCTCGCATGTGCCAGAAGGCCTGCTGCAGTGTTCCTTCTTATGTTCTTATGTTCTTATAACGCGATTCTTTATAGACAACGTTCCTAACACAAGTCACACACAGATCTACCTAAGCAGGTACGTGAGTATATATAGGCAGCATAATGATGTGAAGAGTCAGGTGGAGAATGTTGAAGTTGATTGCTCAGAAGAGATTGGAGTTGAGAAAGACCTACCCAGCATGGGTCAGTAGGTTTGTTGTAATAAAGTTGGTAGAATTACCGACAATATGTAAAGTAAAAGGACACAAGTGCAACTAATGTGACATTTATTGTGGCAACGTTTCGCTCTCCAGGAGCTTTATCAAGCCATTACAAACAATACACGGACACAGAGGGTATATAAAGGCTCAGCGTGAGGTGCAATACTAGTGAGATACCATTTCGATGTTCACTAGTGGTAGTAGTAGTAGTAGTAGTAGTGGTAGTGACAAAAGTAATACAATATGATAGAGCAATTAATTCGTACATGAGTAAAAGGATAAAAAAGCTATTATTTGGGTAACATAAAATTTTCTCTCGGTTTTTACACAGGAAGACACTAATAATATTCCGGTAATTAATTTTTATAGTGGGCCAGAAGAAGATAAATTATGTAACATCACAGTCACTAGTGAAATGGTTGTGAAGCAGATAGACCGACTGAAGCAAAATAAGTCACCGGGTCCTGATGAGGTTTTTTCAAGGGTTCTTAAGGAATGCAAAATGGAAGTCTGTGAACCATTAACTAATATTTTTAATTTATCTCTTCAAACAGGTGTAGTGTCTGATATGTGGAAGATGGCTAATGTAATTCCTATTTTTAAAACAGGGGACAAGTCGTTACCGTCAAATTACCGCCCAATAAGCCTGACCTCAATTGTAGGCAAATTACTAGAGTCAATTATAGCTGAGATTATAAGAAGCCATCTCGATAAGCATAGCTTGATTAATGATACTCAGCATGGATTCACAAGAGGCCGGTCTTGTCTAGCTAATTTATTAACTTTCTTCAGTAAAGCTTTTGAGGCTGTTGACCATGATAAAGAATTTGATATTATTTACTTAGATTTTAGTAAGGCATTTGATAGAGTTCCGCACCAAAGACTGTTGAAGAAAGTAGCAGCTCATGGCATTGGGGGAAGGGTGCTCTCGTGGATCGAGTCATGGCTCACAGACAGGAAGCAGAGAGTGTCCATAAATGGGGTTAAATCTGAGTGGGGATCAGTAAAAAGTGGCGTTCCACAGGGATCAGTCTTGGGCCCGTTGTTGTTTATAATATATATCAATGATCTTGATGAAGGAATTACTAGTGATATGAGCAAATTCGCCGATGACACGAAGATAGGTAGGATAATTGATTCAAACGTAGATGTTAGGGAACTTCAGGAGGATTTAGACAAACTTTACTCTTGGTCAGAAAAGTGGCAGATGCAGTTCAATGTAGATAAATGCAAGGTTCTGAAGCTCGGGAGTGTCCATAACCCTAGCACTTATAAGTTAAATAATGTAGAACTTAGCCATACAGATTGCGAAAAGGACTTGGGGGTTATGGTAAGCAGCAACCTTAAACCAAGACAGCAATGCCTAAGCGTACGTAATAAGGCAAATAGATTACTGGGATTTATATCAAGAAGTGTAAGCAACAGAAGTCCAGAGGTCATACTGCAGCTTTATACATCATTAGTAAGGCCTCACCTAGATTATGCAGCTCAATTCTGGTCTCCATATTACAGAATGGACAGGTGAAGACCTGTTTGTGTGCTCTCTGTGAATCTGTACCAGGATGCCCTCTCTTGAGCAACTTTACCAGCAGCTGAGAGAAGAGCTCAGAGTTGCTAAGATGGAGATAGGCGATTAACGGAGAAGAACAAGAGAATTCGTAGTAATCCTTCTGTTGTGAGTCCCCAGGTTAAGAGGGGAGCTTGGTCAGTGGCCGGGCAACATGGAACCAAGCTGAAGATCAAGAAAACGGTTGGAGAGGCAGAAACAACGAGAAACCAGAAGACTACCGTGGAAACTTCCAACTCATTCTCGGTGCTACCTGACGAATGTGAGTGTTCTACTGGGAATGCCACAACGAGCACCAAAGAAGCATTGGCAGACGTGAGTAAGACATCCCTAGAAACCCCAACGAAGACCATCGAGAACGTCTTGACGAATTCTACAAGTGGTGTAATGCTACCTGGCGAATGTGAGTCGACTACTCGGAGCATCACGATGGACGACGCCAAGGAAGGTAAAAACATTGTTGTTGTTGGGGATAGCCAGATTAGGTACATGGATAGGGCATTCTGCTTGAAGGATAGGAGTAGGAGGCAGAGAGTGTGTTTTCCTGGGGCTGGGATGAAGGATATTGTTAGCCGTCTGGATGACATCATGAGAGGTAATGGGAGCAATCCTATTATCTGTCTCAGTGCTGGAGGCAACGATGTTGGCAGACGTAGGAGTGAGGACCTGATTAGCAGGTATAGGTCAGCAATAGAGATAATTAGGAGGAAGGGTGGGAAACCTGTCATATGTGGCATTTTGCCAAGGACAGGAGTTGGAAATGAATGGTTGTCCAGAGCAATTGGTGTCAATTGCTGGCTAGACAAATACTGTAAGGAAAATGCGGTAACATTCATTGACAACTGGGACCTCTTCTATGGCAGAAATGACATGTATGCCAGGGATGGGGTTCACTTATCTAGGTATGGGGTGGGAGCACTGGCCAACGCAGTGGAGGGAGCTGTTAGGTCTTTAAACTAGGAATAGTTAGTGGTATGGGTTTTGGCGGGAAAACTGTGAAGTCGCAGGGTAGTAACATGAGTACTAGGAGAACTAGTAATAGGCAAAATGAGGTGGATATTGGAAAGCCAGTGGCACTAATTGACAAGGACAGTAATAGGTTTAGTGGAATAACAGAAAGGAGCAGGAACGGTAAAGAGAAAGGAGGGTCCTTAAGTATATATTACACAAATAGTCGCAGTGCTAGGAATAAGATGGACGAGTTGAGACTAGTTGCTAGTGCAGGTAACATAGATGTATTTGCCATTACTGAGACGTGGTTTAATTCAAAAAGTCGGGACATGCCTGCAGAATGTCACATTCAGGGTTTCAAATTGTTCCAAGTAGATAGAAGTATCGGGAAGGGGGGTGGGGTGGCATTGTATGTCCGAGATCGCTTGAACTGTTGCATAAAAACGGGTATTAAGTCTGAAGTAACACATGCAGAGTCTGTTTGGATAGAATTTTCAGAGGGGCATGAAAAATTAACTTTAGGTGTGATATACCGTCCCCCAAATTTAGATAGGGACCAGGGAAGACTTCTATGGGAGGAAATTGTTAGGGCCACAAGGCACGATAATGTAGTAATTCTAGGAGACTTTAACTTTAGTCATATTGATTGGAATTTCTTGACTGGGAATTTAGAATCATACGACTTCTTAGAAGTAGTTCAGGATTGTTTTTTGAAGCAGTTTGTGACAGAACCTACAAGGGGTAATAACCTGCTTGACTTAGTTCTGGCAAACAATGAATCCCTTGTTAATAATTTAGAAGTTTCAGAGGAACTGGGTGCTAGCGACCACAAATCAATTACATTTAGAATTGAATGGAAGTATGATAGTAGGGATAACTCAGTAACAGTCCCAGATTTTCGCTTAGCAGATTACGATGGGCTTAGAGAACACTTATCATCTGTTGACTGGGGTAACGAAGAGAGCTATCAATATGACAGTTTTCTGAACACAATACATGCTGCTCAAAAAACATTTATCCCTTATAAAGAAATTAGATCAAATAGAAATGACCCAAAATGGATGAATAATAGGCTGAAATATCTACTAGGGCATAAGAAAGGAATTTATAGGCGTATCAAAAGAGGCGAGGGTCATCTTATGAATCAGTATATTGACATTAAGAGGGACATTAAAAAGGGGATAAGAAAAGCTAAAAGGGACTATGAAATTAAAGTTGCTGGGGATTCTAAAACTAACCCAAAAAGTTTTTTCCAGGTATATAGAACAAAAGTCAGAGATAAGATAGGTCCCCTTAAAAATAACTATGGGCAGCTTACTGACAAAGAGAATGAAATGTGCTCGATTTTAAATAATTATTTTCTCTCGGTTTATACACAGGAAGACACTAATAATATTCCGGTAATTAATTTTTATAGTGGGCCAGAAGAAGATAAATTATGTAACATCACAGTCACTAGTGAAATGGTTGTGAAGCAGATAGACCGACTGAAGCAAAATAAGTCACCGGGTCCTGATGAGGTTTTTTCAAGGGTTCTAAAGGAATGCAAAATGGAGTCTGTGAACCATTAACTAATATTTTTAATTTATCTCTTCAAACAGGTGTAGTGTCTGATATGTGGAAGATGGCTAATGTAATTCCTATTTTTAAAACAGGGGACAAGTCGTTACCGTCAAATTACCGCCCAATAAACCTGACCTCAATTGTAGGCAAATTACTAGAGTCAATTATAGCTGAGATTATAAGAAGCCATCTCGATAAGCATAGCTTGATTAATGATACTCAGCATGGATTCACAAGAGGCCGGTCTTGTCTAACTAATTTATTAACTTTCTTCAGTAAAGCTTTTGAGGCTGTTGACCACGATAAAGAATTTGATATTATTTACTTAGATTTTAGTAAGGCATTTGATAGAGTTCCGCACCAAAGACTGTTGAAGAAAGTAGCAGCTCATGGCATTGGGGGAAGAGTGCTCTCGTGGATCGAATCATGGCTCACAGACAGGAAGCAGAGAGTGTCCATAAACTGGGTTAAATCCGAGTGGGGATCAGTAACAAGTGGCGTTCCACAGGGATCAGTCTTGGGCCCGTTGTTGTTTATAATATATATCAATGATCTTGATGAAGGAATTACTAGTGATATGAGCAAATTCGCCGATGACACGAAGATAGGTAGGATAATTGATTCAAACGTAGTTGTTAGGGAACTTCAGGAGGATTTAGACAAACTCTACTCTTGGTCAGAAAAGTGGCAGATGCAGTTCAATGTAGATAAATGCAAGGTTCTGAAGCTCGGGAGTGTCCATAACCCTAGCACTTATAAGTTAAATAATGTAGAACTTATGATGAATGGTTTGAAAAACCGACAAGTTGAAGATTGAGACACTTATGCAGCATATGGGAATCTTTATTCAGGAAACGTTTCGCCACACAGTGGCTTCATCAGTCCAATACAAAGAGGAAGGAGTAAGGAGAGGAGGAGTATGAGGTAATCAGTCCCTCAGCCTGGAGTCGATGTGTTCAGTCCATCAATCTTGTAGAATGTACAGCATAGGGCCGTAGACGTGGCTTATATACTGTAGTGAGGTGACTTGAAGCAGACGGAGGCGGGATCATAGTGGTACCATCCACTAGTCGAAGTAGGTCTTTGTCCAAAGGTTGAACAAGCGTTGAAGAATTCTTTGTAAGAAGATCCCATGATGCTGGAGTGTCTGACAGTTGTGATGAATGGTTTGAAAAACCGACAAGTTGAAGATTGAGACACTTATGCAGCATATGGGAATCTTTATTCAGGAAACGTTTCCCCAGACAGTGGCTTCATCAGTCCAATACAAAGAGGAAGGAGTAAGGAGAGGAGGAGTATGAGGTAATCAGTCCCTCAGCCTGGAGTCGATGTGTTCAGTCCATCAATCTTGTAGAATGTACAGCATAGGGCCGTAGACGTGGCTTATATACTGTAGTGAGGTGACTTGAAGCAGACGGAGGCGGGATCATAGTGGTACCATCCACTAGTCGAAGTAGGTCTTTGTCCAAAGGTTGAACAAGCGTTGAAGAATTCTTTGTAAGAAGATCCCATGATGCTGCAGTGTCTGACAGTTGTGATGAATGGTTTGAAAAACCGACAAGTTGAAGATTGAGACACTTATGCAGCATATGGGAATCTTTATTCAGGAAACGTTTCGCCACACAGTGGCTTCATCAGTCCAATACAATAGATTCCCATATGCTGCATAAGTGTCTCAATCTTCAACTTGTCGGTTTTTCAAACCATTCATCACAACTGTCAGACACTGCAGCATCATGGGATCTTCTTACAAAGAATTCTTCAACGCTTGTTCAACCTTTGGACAAAGACCTACTTCGACTAGTGGATGGTACCACTATGATCCCGCCTCCGTCTGCTTCAAGTCACCTCACTACAGTATATAAGCCACGTCTACGGCCCTATGCTGTACATTCTACAAGATTGATGGACTGAACACATCGACTCCAGGCTGAGGGACTGATTACCTCATACTCCTCCTCTCCTTACTCCTTCCTCTTTGTATTGGACTGATGAAGCCACTGTGTGGCGAAACGTTTCCTGAATAAAGATTCCCATATGCTGCATAAGTGTCTCAATCTTCAACTTGTCGGTTTTTCAAACCATTCATCACAACTGTCAGACACTGCAGCATCATGGGATCTTCTTACGAAGAATTCTTCAACGCTTGTTCAACCTTTGGACAAAGACCTACTTCGACTAGTGGATGGTACCACTATGATCCCGCCTCCGTCTGCTTCAAGTCACCTCACTACAGTATATAAGCCACGTCTACGGCCCTATGCTGTACATTCTACAAGATTGATGGACTGAACACATCGACTCCAGGCTGAGGGACTGATTACCTCATACTCCTCCTCTCCTTACTCCTTCCTCTTTGTATTGGACTGATGAAGCCACTGTGTGGCGAAACGTTTCCTGAATAAAGATTCCCATATGCTGCATAAGTGTCTCAATCTTCAATGTAGAACTTAGCCATGAACATTAAAATGGTATAAAATACCGACAGGTTGTTAGGTAAGACACATATGCAACAGTTAGGTATCTTTATTATGAAACGTTTCGCCTACACAGTAGGCTTCTTCAGTCAAGTACAGAAAAGTTGATAGAAGCAGAAGGTACTTGAAGACGATGTAATCAGTCCATCACCCTTAAAGTTTTGAGGTGGTCAGTCCCTCAGTCTGGAGAAGAGCATTGTTCCATAGTATGAAACAATATGGAGATGAAGTGACAGAATGGAGCTTTTTATAGCGCCAAGAGGTGAGACGTAGGCCACTAGGAGAGGTAAGAACTCAGATGTTGAAAGGTCAGGTCCCTCTCAAATCCAGCCGCTCTCACTAGTGGAAGTTGTCGAAGTTGATTGCAGGTCTGTACCAAGATACCCTTGTGTTGCAGTGTCTGACAGATTGAACATTAAAATGGTATAAAATACCGACAGGTTCTTAGGTAAGACACATATGCAACAGTTAGGTATCTTTATTATGAAACGTTTCGCCTACACAGTAGGCTTCTTGATATGAAGCCAAGGATTCTATTAGCTTTATTGCGAACACTTATGCACTGTTGTCTTGGTTTCAGATTACTGCTAACCAGAACTCCTAAATCTTTTTCGCAATCCGTAATATTAAGATCTACATTATTTAGTTTATATGTGGCATGGTTATTGTCCTGTCCAACATTTAGAACTTTGCATTTGTCTATATTAAACTGCATCTGCCACTTCTCCGACCACTGCATCAGTCTATTCAAATCTTCCTGGAGTGCTCGAATGTCCTCGTCAGAATGAATTCGACGGCCTATTTTGGTGTCATCGGCAAACTTGTCGATGGAAATAAATGGTATAAAATACCGACACAATGGAAATATAAACACAAATGCAGTATAATGTGATCCTTTATTGACAACGTTTCACCCACACAGTGGGCTTTTTCAAGTCACACACGGATCTACCTGGGGTAGGAAGGTACGAGGGTATTTATAGGCATGTTCAGAATGTTGAGGTCAGGTGGAGAATGCTGCATCTGATGATCTACCGGGTGGGGTTATAGAGTCTTGGGTAGCTTGGCAGGGGTATTGGACAAGTTGTGAGTAGACCTTCTGCAGTGTTCTATGTTCTTATGTGGGATAGCGATGAAGAAGTTTCTTGGCGAGTGGTTCAGCTATGTTATAGAAGCCATTGTTCTGGTTGAAATTGTTGGTTGTAGAGATGAGCGATGATTCCAGGATTCTTCTGTATTGAGTGTTGTCTTCTGTGGCTATAAGTCTTGAGTTTCTGTAGTTAATTAAATGGTTGTGTGAATTGCGATGTTGTACACAGGCATTCCTTGTATCGTCAGTCCTGCTTGCATATTGGTGTTCTGAAATACGTGTTTGGAGGTCTCTTGATGTTTCGCCCACATATAATTTGTTGCAGTCATTACAAGGGATTATGTATACCCCTGCAGAGGATGGAGGCTTGTCCTGTCTACTACTAGTGATGTCCTTGATGGTCGTGGTTGTGGAGGTAGATACTTGGAATGATGTTTTCGCAAAGATGTTGGAAACATGTTTGGCAATGGAGTTGGTTGGGAGGACTATGTATCTCTTCTCGGCAGTGTCTTCTCTGGGTGTGTTGAAGATGTCTAATGCCCGCCGTCTGCAGTCTCTGATGAAGTGACGAGGATAGTGGAGTTTAGAAAATACTTGTTCAATTATAGTGCATTCTTCCTCAAGGAACTCATTGCTGCAGATTCTGAGTGCACGTAGGAAGAAGCCTATAATTACACCACGTTTAGTTTTGGTGTCGTGGTGAGAGTAGAAGTGGAGAAGATCGTTTTGGTTGGTGGGTTTTCGATAGACTTTAAAACGAAGTTCGTGGTCAGCTTTGCAGAGCAGAACATCAAGGAAAGGAAGAGTGTTGTCGACTTCTTCTTCAAGTGTGAATTGGATTGAAGGCTCGACCTGGTTGAGCTTGTCTTGGAGAGCTTGAACGTTGAAGCGTTTAGGAGTTATGAGGAGAATGTCGTCAACATAACGGAGCCAGGTGACAGACGAAGGAATGATGGTGGAGAAACGTTCGGCTTCTAGATGTTCCATGTATAGGTTCGCCAGGACTGCACTGAGTGGCGAACCCATGGGTAGTCCAAAAGTCTGCTGAAAGAGGTGATTTTATGCCCTCATCTATGTCGTTTATGTAGATTGTGAACAGCAGGGGGCCCAACACTGACCCCTGTGGAACACCGCTCGTGACACTTCCCCACTCTGATTTCTCCCCATTTATGCAAACTCTCTGCTGCCTATTTGTCAACCATGCCTCTATCCAGGAAAAAATTTCTCCTCCTATTCCATGTGCTTTAATTTTCCTCAATAGTCTCTGATGTGGGACCCTGTCAAAAGCCTTACTGCAGTCCATATACACAATATCATATTCATTACCATGATCTACCTCCTCAAATACCTTAGTGAAAAAAGTTAATAAATTCGTAAGGCAGGAACGCCCCTTTGTAAAACCATGCTGAGATTCGTTGATTAATTTATGCTTTTCAAGGTGGCTACGAACTGCCTCGGCAATTATTGATTCCATAAATTTTCCCACTATGGAGGTTAGGCTTATTGGTCTATAGTTCGAAGCTAAGGACCTGTCACCTGTTTTGGTACAGACCTGCAATCAACTTCGACAACTTCCACTAGTGAGAGCGGCTGGATTTGAGAGGGACCTGACCTTTCAACATCTGAGTTCTTACCTCTCCTAGTGGCCTACGTCTCATCTCTTGGCGCTATAAAAAGCTCCATTCTGTCACTTCATCTCCATATTGTTTCATACTATGGAACAATGCTCTTCTCCAGACTGAGGGACTGACCACCTCAAAACTTTAAGGGTGATGGACTGATTACATCGTCTTCAAGTATCTTCTGCTTCTATCAACTTTTCTGTACTTGACTGAAGAAGCCTACTGTGTAGGCGAAACGTTTCATAATAAAGATACCTAACTGTTGCATATGTGTCTTACCTAACAGAACTTAGCCATACAGATTGCGAAAAGGACTTGGGGGTTATGGTAAGCAGCAACCTTAAACCAAGACAGCAATGCCTAAGCGTACGTAATAAGGCAAATAGATTACTGGGATTTATATCAAGAAGTGTAAGCAACAGAAGTCCAGAGGTCATACTGCAGCTTTATACATCATTAGTAAGGCCTCACCTAGATTATGCAGCTCAATTCTGGTCTCCATATTACAGAATGGACATAAATTCGTTGGAAAACATTCAACGTAGGATGACTAAATTAATACATAGCATTAGAAATCTTTCTTATGAAGAAAGATTGAAGACTCTTAAGTTACATTCACTTGTTAGACGAAGAATGAGGGGAGACCTGATCGAAGTGTATAAGTGGAAGATAGGTATTAATAGGGGGGATATTAACAAGGTCTTGAGGATATCTCTCCAAGAGAGAACCCGCAGTAATGGATTTAAATTAGATAAGTTTAGATTTAGAAAGGACATAGGAAAGTATTGGTTTGGAAATAGGGTAGTTGATGAGTGGAACAGTCTACCTAGTTGGGTTATTGAGGCTAGGACTATGGGTAGTTTCAAATTTAGGTTGGATAAGTACATGAGTGGGAGGGGTTGGATTTGAGTGGGACTTGCACATCGGAGCTTGTTTCTTGGGTGGCATTGAAAGTTGGGTTGGTCAAATGTTTGTTAGTGGGATGAATTGTAAAGGACCTGTGGAAAAAGACACTTATGTACAGTTCAGGACATTTATTAAAGGAAACGTTTCGCCACGAGTGGCTTCTTCAGTCCTAATACAGAGAAAACTAAGAAAACACATATATATATAGTGGCGGGAGTCAGGTGAGGTGATGCGTGGGTAGAGGTGGTAGTAGTAGTAGTAGTAGTAGTAGTAGTAGTAGTAGTAGTAGTAGTAGTAGTAGTAGTAGTAGTAGTAGTAATGAAACTAAGGAGGTGAGGCTAGAGAGGGACCTGCTGGCATCAAGTAATACCAGTTCCCAGGATGGGTAATATCCTCTTGCTTAGTAATTTTGAAATACTGTAACTACCGGATTTTTGCTTTATAGTGTTACTGACAGAAATTAGTGCAGCTTCAATGCATTTTCTCCGTCTTAAGTCGTCTTCTTTAATAACTAGTTTAGCTTCATTGAATTTCATGAGGTGTCCAACATCGTCTCTATGTTGAACACATGCGTTTTTGCGGTCATCATTTCTGCAAGCATTTTTGTGTTCTGCTATCCTAATGTCCAGAGTTCTGGCTGTTTCCCCTACATATACTTTGTCACACCCCCCACATGGTATAGTGTAGATTCCTGCACTTGTGCCAGAATCATGCTTGGGTTTTTGTATCAGGTTCCTAATAGTAGTTGAAGAGCTGGTAGATATTTTAGCCAGTTTTCCGTCAAACATTTTTGAAACATTAGTGGTAACGTTGCTGACCGGTAAAACGATGTAACGGTATCACCATACCATTTCCTGTAAAGGACCTGCCTAGTATGGGCCAACAGGCCTGCTGCAGTGTTCCTCCTTTCTTATGTTCTTATGTAAAACATTCAGCGTAGGATGACTAAATTAATACATAGCATTAGAAATCTTCCTTATGAAGAAAGATTGAAGACTCTTAAGTTACATTCACTTGTTAGACGAAGAATAAGGGGAGACCTGATCGAAGTGTATAAGTGGAAGATAGGTATTAATAATGGGGATATTAACAAGGTCTTGAGGATATCTCTCCAGGAGAGAACCCGCAGTAATGGATTTAAATTAGATAAGTTTAGATTTAGAAAGGACATAGGAAAGTATTGGTTTGGAAATAGGGTAGTTGATGAGTGGAACAGTCTACCTAGTTGGGTTATTGAGGCTAGGACTTGGGGTAGTTTCAAATTCAGGTTGGATAAGTACATGAGTGGGAGGGGTTGGATTTGAGAGGGACTTGCACATCGGAGCTTGTTTCTTGGGTGGCATTGAAAATTGGGTTGGTCAAATGTTTGTTAGTGGGATGATTTGTAAAGGACCTGCCTAGTATGGGCCAACAGGCCTGCTGCAGTGTTTCTCCTTTCTTATGTTTTATGTTCTAGCTTGTTTCAGTGTTCACTCTCTGTAATGTGCTTTGTGTAGTATAACAGGAGAGACTATGTGATGGCAGGGTTTACTGTTTTCAGGAGGATTCTTGCTAAGACTTCGGAGATGGTGAAGCTGCCGTTGTTTTGTTTAATTGTATTCGAAACAGCGATCAGTGCTGATTCGAGGCACTTGCGTCTGCGGAAATTAGTTTCTTTGATCACTAATTGGGCGTCTCTGAATTTCATGAGATGATTGGTGGAATTTCGGTGTTGTACACAGGCGTTGTTCAAGTTATCGTTCCTACATGCGTAAATGTGTTCATTGAGGCTGGTGTCGAGGTTTCTTGTTGTTTCACCTACGTAAATCTTGTCACAGCCTCCACAGGGTATAGTGTAAACTCGTGCATTGACTGGTTCGTGGTGCTTGGATTTTGTCCTGGTTAGATCCTTTATTGAAGTGCTAGAAGCGATGGCGACTCTGGTGTTAGCTTGTGAAAGTACTTTTGAGACGTTCAGTGCAACCTGGCTGTTGGGAAGAATTATAACTTTGTTGGGAGTGGTGATGATGCGTGGAGAATTAATGATCTGAAGAGGTTTGTTGCTGTTTAGAACAACGCTGGAGAAGTTCCTGGCAAGAGGTTCAGCTATGTTGTAAAAATTACATTTTAAAGTCTAGTGAAAACCGACCAACGAGCAGGATCTTCTCCACTTCTACTCTCACCACAACACCAAAACTAAACGTGACGTTATCATAAGCTTCTTCCTTCATGACCTTGAAATCTGTAGTAGCGAATTCCTTGAGGAAGAATTCTCTTTCATCGAACAAGTATTTTCTAAACTTGAGTATTCTCATCACTTCATTATAGACTGCAGACGCTGTGCATATAACATCTTCAGCTCATACATAAATAACCCGCACATAGCAGAGGGAAAAACTTATGAAGAGAGTGAGTCAGTATATATAGGTGAGGAGGACAGTGACGGGAGAAAAAGGGGTGGAAAGAGTAGTAGTGGAAGTGGTAATGATGGTGGTGGAAGTAGAAGTAGAAGTGGGAGTAATTTGTGCCACAAGAGATAGTAGTAATAGTAGCAGAATAGACAGAAATAATAGTAAAGGAGTGGTAGTTGTAGAAGTAGTAGTAGTAGAAAAAGTGAAAAGAAAAAGGAGCACTACAGGAGAGCTAAGGACCCACAAGGAGCACTGCAGGAGAGATAAGGACCCACAAGGAGCACTGCAGGAGATATAAGGACCCACAAGGAACACTGCAGGAGAGATAAGGACCCACAAGGAGCACTGCAGGAGATATAAGGACCCTCAAGGCACACTGCCGGAGAGATAAGGACCCACAAGGAGCACTGCAGGAGATATAAGGACCTACAAGGAACACTGCAGGAGAGATAAGGGCCCACAAAAAACGCTGCAACTCACCCCTTCCTTCCCATTATATCTATCCACATGGAACAACTTAAACCCTTGAATATTACACTCAGCAATCATATTTCCTGTTGCAGACCGGATGAAGAATTAAAGGTCTGTAATAAGGTAGATTATCTCTTGGATGTCCAGGGTAACTGCACCACCGGAGAGAAGTTAACCTTCGTTTAAACTCCTTTGATGAAGATGCAATGTCTTACAGCTTAGTTAACAGTAATGATTCTTGTGAGTGTAAAGTTTGTATTATAGATGACGAGTCTCACACAGAATCGATGCAGCTGCTTCATATCTTAACGGATCATCCTCCAACATCAACATCAACAGTGAACTATCTAGTAAACAAAAGTCTCAAGTAAGTGCCAGAGTAAATACTTTATCAGACGTATTCACAGGGATCCCAGGACTTGGAATTATAAACACATATGCAATATAATGTGATCCTTTGTTGACAACGTTTCGCCCACACAGTGGGCTTTTTCAGGTCACAAGCAAATCTACCTGGGTGGAAGGTAGATCATCAGATGCAGCATTCTCAACCTGACCCAACATTCTCAACCTGACTATAAATACTCTCGTACCTTCCACCCAGGTAGATCTGTTTGTGACTTGAAAACGTCCGCTGTGTGGGCGAAACGTTATCAATAAAGGATCACATTATACTGCATATGTGCTTATATTTCCATTGTGTCGGTATTTTATACCATTTATTTCGATCCCAGGACTTACCACTACCGTTGTACACAAGACTGAATTGTCAGCTCATGAACCAGTAGGACGGAAAATCTATACTGTTCCCGTTCACTTATGGAAAACATTTGATAACGAAGTTGACAAACTCTTAAAGTTAAATATCATAGAACCTTCTAAATCAGCTTTCTGTTCAGCAGTTGTCATGGTTAAGAAACCAGACAATTCTTACCGACTGGCTCAAGATTTTCGCTATTAAATGTTATCACTGAATGGGACGTTGAGCCCATACCAGTAATCGATCATGACTTGTATAAATTGTCTAATTCTCTGAATTAGACATCTCAAAAGCGTACCATCAAATGTCATTACACCCAGACTCTAAACCACACACGGCTTTCCCTACTCATAGAGGTATTTGAGGTATTTGAGGAGGTAGATCATGGTAATGAATATGATATTGTGTACATGGACTTCAGTAAGGCTTTTGACAGGGTCCCACATCAGAGACTATTGAGGAAAATTAAAGCACATGGAATAGGAGGAGAAATTTTTTCCTGGATAGAGGCATGGTTGACAAATAGGCAGCAGAGAGTTTGCATAAATGGGGAGAAATCAGAGTGGGGAAGCGTTACGAGCGGTGTTCCACAGGGGTCAATGTTGGGCCCCCTGCTGTTCACAATCTACATAAACGACATAGATGAGGGCATAAAGAGCGACATCGGCAAGTTTGCCGATGACACCAAAATAGGCCGTCGAATTCATTCTGACGAGGACATTCGAGCTCTCCAGGAAGATTTGAATAGACTGATGCAGTGGTCGGAGAAGTGGCAGATGCAGTTTAATATAGACAAATGCAAAGTTCTAAATGTTGGACAGGACAATAACCATGCCACATATAAACTAAATAATGTAGATCTTAATATTACGGATTGCGAAAAAGATTTAGGAGTTCTGGTTAGCAGTAATCTGAAACCAAGACAACAGTGCATAAGTGTTCGCAATAAAGCTAATAGAATCCTTGGCTTCATATCAAGAAGCATAAATAATAGGAGTCCTCAGGTTGTTCTTCAACTCTATACATCCTTGGTTAGGCCTCATTTAGATTATGCTGCACAGTTTTGGTCACCGTATTACAGGATGGATATAAATTCTCTGGAAAATGTACAAAGGAGAATGACAAAGTTGATCCCATGTATCAGAAACCTTCCCTATGAGGATAGACTAAGGGCCCTGAATCTGCACTCTCTAGAAAGACGTAGAATTAGGGGGGATATGATTGAGGTGTATAAATGGAAGACAGGAATAAATAAAGGGGATGTAAATAGTGTGCTGAAAATATCTAGCCTAGACAGGACTCGCAGCAATGGTTTTAAGTTGGAAAAATTCAGATTCAGGAAGGATATAGGAAAGTACTGGTTTGGTAATAGAGTTGTAGATGAGTGGAACAAACTCCCGAGTACAGTTATAGAGGCCACAACGTTGTGTAGATTTAAAAATAGGTTGGATAAATACATGAGTGGATGTGGGTGGGTGTGAGTTGGACCTGATAGCTTGTGCTACCAGGTCGGTTGCCGTGTTCCTCCCTTAAGTCAATGTGACCTGACCTGACTAGGTTGGGTGCATTGGCTTAAGCCGGTAGGAGACTTGGACCTGCCTCGCATGGGCCAGTAGGCCTTCTGCAGTGTTCCTTCGTTCTTATGTTCTTATGTTCTTAATGCAATATGGCACAATGCCTTATGGCTTGGTCACCCCGTGTGCCACGTATATCCGGCTTATGAGAATAGTCCTTTCTGACCTCAAGAATGTTTCAGCGTATTTCGATAATATTTACATCATGACTCATGTCTGGGAGGATCATCTTGCTAAACTGTCGCTGGTTATATAAGGACTAATAGCTCATTGTCTTACAATTAAACCACGTAAGTGTTTTCTTGGATATTTGAAGGCACAATTCCTTGGGTTTATTATTTCTGACAATAACAAGACGAAAGCAGTTCTACGAAGCTCCTTCCCAACTACAAGTAAATTGCTAAGAAGTTTCCTTGGGTCAGTAAATTTCTATACAATTTTTGTACATAATTTAAAAGGTCTGACTTCGATTCTCACAGACTATTTAAAAAAGAATGTAAAAGAACCTCTTGTGTGTTCAGAAGAGGCTGATGAAAGCTTCGAACAAATTAGAAGAATATTTTCCAACTCTCCTGTTCTAAAACAACCAGATATTAATAAAGTCTTTTGTCTCAGAACAGATGCCAACCATTCATTACTCGGGACTGTTCTACTACAGTATTATGATGAGATTCACTTCCCTATATCTTCCACCAATAAGAAGCTTCTGCCGAGGGAAGAAAGATACTCCACTGTGGATAAGGAAAGTTATACATTTTTATGGGGTATAAGTAGGTTCAAATACTACTTATACGGAAAACCCTTTGTGCTTGAAACAGATCACAAACCACTGATGTACCTGGGAAACTTCAAAGCTTCAAATAGCTGACTCTTAAGATGGGCTTTGGCTATCCAGTCCTATAAGTTTAAAGTTGTATATATATATATATATATCTGGCTAATAAAACCACTTCTCAGATTGGCTGAACCGAGAGTGTACATAGCACTTTTCCCTCTGTAAATTAACTTACTGCCTCCGACCATAAGTTTTGGAAAGGGGATATTGTAAGGGAAAAGCCCTTAAAAAGTGGGGCTTATGGTTGTTCAGACACCCAGGAACCATCAGCGTGTTACTGCCCGCACTACCATCTAGCGGGCTGAGGCTAAACTTCAGTTCCTCAGGTCTGATTTGCTTTAATTTCTACTCCTGGTAGTATTAACCTTACCTGATGTGGGTTGAACTTTGTGAACCACTTCACCTTCACTCTTCTTCTGATCAGGTAGGTTGATCTACCAGGAATATTTCTGTTCATTGTTACTGATTTACCTGGTTACCAGTAATGACATTGAAGTGGAACACCACACTTTGTCTTTCTTCAATATTAAACTTATTTAACAATTATATAACCAGTGTTAGTTTCTTGATTATCAGCTCTGCTGCTGACCTGGTTAACCAGGGTAGACACTAGTTAATTGGAGCGAGATCTCTGTCTACAGGACGTAGTGGAACATTACGACTCCTCACCTCTGAAATCTAAATTGTGGTGCTACAACCAAGTAGTGGCAGGATTTTCAGAACATAGGACGAACTCCGCCACCCAGGATAACCAACACCATTTATTCTAAAACATCATCCTGGGAATAAGATACTCATGTCCCAACATCCTACTGGGACCACAGCCTCCAATTTTTATTTGATATATTTTTAATTAAAATCCTCAGAAAATTATCATAATTATTATCCAATAAGTTATTCATCAGTTAGTTTTCCATTCTCTTCTTCAGGAGGAAGACGTGTCCATGACAATGTTAACACAGAAGACCAGTACAGTAACACAGAAGACCAGTACAGTAACACAGAAGAACGGTACAGTAACACAGAAGAACGGTACAGTAACACAGAAGAACGGTACAGTAACACAGAAGACCAGTACAGTAACACAGAAGACCAGTACAGTAACACAGAAGACCAGTACAGTAACACAGAAGAACGGTACAGTAACACAGAAGAACGGTACAGTAACACAGAAGACCAGTACAGTAACACAGAAGAACGGTACAGTAACACAGAAGAACGGTACAGTAACACAGAAGACCAGTACAGTAACACAGAAGACCAGTACAGTAACACAGAAGACCAGTACAGTAACACAGAAGAACGGTACAGTAACACAGAAGACCAGTACAGTAACACAGAAGACCAGTACAGTAACACAGAAGACCAGTACAGTAACACAGAAGAACGGTACAGTAACACAGAAGACCAGTACAGTAACACAGAAGATCAGTACAGTAACACAGAAGAACAGCATAGTAACACAGAAGACCAGTACAGTAACACAGAAGAACAGTACAATAACACAGAAGAACAGTACAATAACACAGAAGACCAGTACAGTAACACAGAAGAACAGTACAATAACACAGAAGAACAGTACAATAACACAGAAGACAAGTACAGTAACACAGAAGAACAGTACAATAACACAGAAGAACAGTACAATAACACAGAAGACCAGTACAGTAACACAGAAGAACAGCATAGTAACACAGAAGAACAGTACAGTAACACAGAAGACCAGTACAGTAACACAGAAGACCAGTACAGTAACACAGAAGACCAGTACAGTAACACAGAAGACCAGTACAGTAACACAGAAGACCAATACATTAACACAGAAGACCAGTACAGTAATACAGAAGACCAATACATTAACACAGAAGACCAGTACAGTAACACAGAAGACCAGTACAGTAACACAGAAGACCAGTACAGTAATACAGAAGATCAATACATTAACACAGAAGACCAGTACAGTAACACACAAGACCAGTACAGAAACACACAAGACCAGTACAGTAACACAGAAGACCAGTACAGTAACACAGAAGAACGGGCACAGTACAGTAACACAGAAGGACGGGCACAATACAGTAACACAGAAGTCCAGTACAGTAACAGAGAAGACCAGTACAGCAACACAGAAGACCAGTACAGTAACAGAGAAGGCCAGTCCGTAACAGAGAAGGCCAGTACAGTAACAGAGAAGGCCAGTACAGTAACAGAGAAGGACAGTACAGTAACAGAGAAGGCCAGTACAGTAACAGGGAAGGCCAGTACAGTAACAGAGAAGGCCAGTACAGTAACAGAGAAGGCCAGTACAGTAACAGAGAAGACCAGTACAGCAACACAGAAGAACGGATACAGTAACAGAGAAGGCCAGTACAGTAACAGAGAAGGCCAGTACAGTAACAGAGAAGGCCAGCACAGTAACAGAGAAGGCCAGTACAGTAACAGAGAAGGGCAGTACAGTAACAGAGAATGCCAGTACAGTAACAGAGAAGGCCAGTACAGTAACAGAGAAGGCCAGCACAGTAACAGAGAAGGCCAGTACAGTAACAGAGAAGGCCAGTACAGTAACAGAGAAGGCCAGTACAGTAACAGAGAATGCCAGTACAGTAACAGAGAAGGCCAGTACAGTAAAGAGAAGGCCAGTACAGTAACAGAGAATGCCAGTACAGTAACAGAGAAGGCCAGTACAGTAACAGAGAAGGGCAGTACAGTAACAGAGAATGCCAGTACAGTAACAGAGAAGGCCAGTATAGTAACAGAGAAGACCAGTACAGTTTACCTGGAGTTTACCTGGAGAGAGTTCCGGGGGTCAACGCCCCCGCGGCCCGGTCTGTGACCAGGCCTCCTGGTGGATCAGAGCCTGATCAACCAGGCTGTTGCTGCTGGCTGCACGCAAACCTACGTACGAGCCACAGCCCGGCTGGTCAGGAACCGACTTTAGGTGCTTGTCCAGTGCCAGCTTGAAGACTGCCAGGGGTCTGTTGGTAATCCCCCTTATGTATGCTGGGAGGCAGTTGAACAGTCTCGGGCCCCTGACACTTATTGTATGGTCTCTTAACGTGCTAGTGACACCCCTGCTTTTCATTGGGGGGATGTTGCATCGTCTGCCAAGTCTTTTACTTTCGTAGTGAGTGATTTTCGTGTGCAAGTTCGGTACTAGTCCCTCTAGGATTTTCCAGGTGTATATAATCATGTATCTCTCCCGCCTGCGTTCCAGGGAATACAGGTTTAGGAACCTCAAGCGCTCCCAGTAATTGAGGTGTTTTATTTCCGTTATGCGCGCCGTGAAGGTTCTCTGCACATTTTCTAGGTCAGCAATTTCACCTGCCTTGAAAGGTGCTGTTAGTGTGCAGCAATATTCCAGCCTAGATAAAACAAGTGACCTGAAGAGTGTCATCATGGGCTTGGCCTCCCTAGTTTTGAAGGTTCTCATTATCCATCCTGTCATTTTTCTAGCAGATGCGATTGATACAATGTTAAGGTCCTTGAAGGTGAGATCCTCCGACGTGATCACTCCCAGGTCTTTGACGTTGGTGTTTCGCTCTATTTTGTGGCCAGAATTTGCAACACAGAACTGGTACAATATAGTAACAGAGAAGGCCAAGATAGTAACAGAGAAGACCAGTATAGTGACAGAGAAGACCAGTACAGTAACACAGAAGATCAGTACAGTAACACAGAAGAAGTGGTGCAGTACAGTAACACAGAAGAAGTGGTGCAGTACAGTAACACAGAAGAAGTGGTGCAGTACAGTAACACAGAAGAAGTGGTGCAGTACAGTAACACAGAAGTGGTACAGTACTCAGTGGTCAGTCGTCACAGTACTCAGTGGTCAGTCGTCACGTGAGGTCACAGACCCTGAGCTGCTTTGGGGATTAGTGTGGACGGTTACAAAGCATGGCTTGCTTCTGCAGTGTTTTAAAAATTGAGGTTGGAGAGTTGAAGGAGGAGGTCTTGCTTCTCCAGGAGGAGATTAGGAGGCTGAAGGTCCACCTCAATGGGTATGGGAGAGAGTGTGAGGTGGCTGGAGTTGTGGGGAATGAGGCTTCTAGCAGTGAGGTGCAGTCTGTCTTTCGCTGTGAGGAGGCTGTAGTTGGGGAGGTAGCAACGGCTACCAGCAGTGAGGTGCAGTCCAGCACCTGCTACAAGTGGCGAGTGGTTCACAGTAATGGAAGGCGCATCAGACTAAGGAAAGTTAAGAGTGAAGATCTGAAGGTAGGAAATCGCTTCTCTGTTCTTCAGGATGAATGTACTTCAGTGGCCAGTGAAGGTAAGGGTACTACTGCCCCTGCTAATGGAGGTAAGCGCATTCTTGTGGTTGGTGACTCTCAGGTAAGATATATTGACCGTGCTTTTTGTAATAGGAATAAGAAGATGAGAGATAGAGTGTGCTTCCCTGGAGCTGGTGTTGGGGACATTGTCAACAGGCTGGATAATATCATGTCAGGTAATGGGAACAAGCCCATTATCTGTCTCAGTGCTGGTGGAAATGATATTGGGAAGGGTAGGAGAGAAGAGCTGCTAGATAAGTACAGGTCAGCTATAGATTTCATTAAGTCTAAGGGAGGGATCCCAATCATATGTAGCATCTTGCCTAGAAGGGGAGTAGGAAATGAATGGTTGTCTAGGGCAATTGGTGTAAATTGCTGGCTAGACAGATACTGCAAGGAACTTGCAATCCCATTCATTGACAACTGGAACAACTTTTATGGCAAACATGATATGTATGCAAGGGATGGGGTACATCTCTCTGGGGCTGGGGTGGTAGCACTTGCAGACTCGATTGAGAAGGCCATTGGTGAAATGCCTATGATTTTAAACTCATGGAAGATAGAGGTATGGGTGTGTGTGGGAAACAAGCAGGTTGCAACACTTGGGTTGGAAACAGTAAATGTATAAAAGGCATTCAGCATGAAGTTATCAATAAAGACAATAGATCAGGTCAGCAAACAAAGGGGGACAGCAGAGGGCAGCAAGGGACTAGCTCCCTTAAGGTTTACTATACTAATAGCAGGAGTGTAAGAAATAAGATAGATGAGCTAAGATTAATTGCAAGTGCAGGAAACATAGATATTATTGCTATAACAGAGACCTGGCTCAATCTGAAAGATAGAGAGATGCCCTCTGAATGTCATATACAAGGCTATAAATTATTCCACACTGACAGGGTCAACAGGAAAGGTGGTGGAGTAGCGATGTATGTCAGAGACAATTTAAATTGTTGTGTTAGACAAGATATTAAATTAGAAGCGTCAGCCACTGAATCTGTTTGGTTACAGCTTCTCGAGGGCCGAGAAAAACTAATTTTGGGTGTGATTTACAGGGCCCCAAATCTTGATAGGGAGTGCAGTAAACTTCTATGGGACGAAATTCGTAAGGCATCTACATACGAAAATGTTGTGCTAATGGGAGATTTCAACTATAGACAGATTGACTGGAGCAATTTGACAGGAAATTTAGAGTCAGGTGACTTTCTTGATACGATCCAGGATTGTTTTTTAAAACAGTTTGTGACAGAGCCAACTAGGGGAAATAACCTCCTTGACTTGGTTCTTGCCAGTAGGGAAACACTAATTAATAATCTTGAGGTTAATGATGAGCTTGGGGAAAGTGATCACAAATCACTCAGTTTTAATATATCATGGAATTCCCCTAATAATGGCAGTCAAGTCTCCGTCCCTGACTTTCGCTTGGCTGATTTCATAGGACTGAAAAATTACTTAGGTGGGCTGAACTGGAATGACCTGACTAAGGGTCAGGTAGGTGGTGATGGTTGCCGATATGATGCTTTCCAGGGCATAGTTCTAGCTGCTCAGTCAAATTATGTTCCAAATAGGGAAATCAGATCAAACAAAAATGATCCTAAATGGATGAACAATAGATTAAAATATCTGATTGGTCAAAAGAGAGGCATATATAGGCAAATCAAAAGAGGAGAGGGGCAATTGAGAAATCGATATATTCAGTTAAAGAGAGAAATAAAAAAGGGAATTAGAAAAGCAAAAAGAGATTATGAGGTTAAAGTTGCAAGAGAATCGAAGACTAACCCAAAAGGATTCTTTCAGGTATACAGAAGTAAGATCAGGGACAAGATAGGCCCACTCAAAAGTCCCTCGGGTCAGCTCACTGACAGTGATAAGGAAATGTGTAGAATTTTTAACACATACTTCCTCTCAGTTTTTACACAGGAGGATACCAGCGATATTCCAGTAACGATAAATTATGTAGAACAGGACGATAATAAACTGTGCACTATTAGGGTCACAAGTGACATGGTCCTTAGGCAAATAGATAAATTAAAACCTAACAAATCCCCAGGCCCTGATGAACTGTATGTAAGGGTTCTAAAGGAATGTAAAGAGGAGCTTAGCACACCTTTGGCTAATCTTTTCAACATATCACTACAAACTGGCATGGTGCCAGATAAGTGGAAAATGGCAAATGTGATACCTATTTTCAAAACAGGTGACAGGTCCTTTGCTTCGAACTATAGACCAATAAGCCTAACCTCCATAGTGGGAAAATTTATGGAATCAATAATTGCCGAGGCAGTTCGTAGCCACCTTGAAAAGCATAAATTAATCAACGAATCTCAGCATGGTTTTACAAAGGGGCGTTCCTGCCTTACGAATTTATTAACTTTTTTCACTAAGGTATTTGAGGAGGTAGATCATGGTAATGAATATGATATTGTGTATATGGACTTCAGTAAGGCTTTTGACAGGGTCCCACATCAGAGACTATTGAGGAAAATTAAAGCACATGGAATAGGAGGAGAGATTTTTTCCTGGATAGAGGCATGGTTGACAAATAGGCAGCAGAGAGTTTGCATAAATGGGGAGAAATCAGAGTGGGGAAGTGTCACGAGCGGTGTTCCACAGGGGTCAGTGTTGGGCCCCCTGCTGTTCACAATCTACATAAACGACATAGATGAGGGCATAAAGAGCGACATCGGCAAGTTTGCCGATGACACCAAAATAGGCCGTCGAATTCATTCTGACGAGGACATTCGAGCACTCCAGGAAGATTTGAATAGACTGATGCAGTGGTCGGAGAAGTGGCAGATGCAGTTTAATATAGAAAAATGCAAAGTTCTAAATGTTGGACAGGACAATAACCATGCCACATATAAACTAAATAATGTAGATCTTAATATTACGGATTGCGAAAAAGATTTAGGAGTTCTGGTTAGCAGTAATCTGAAACCAAGACAACAGTGCATAAGTGTTCGCAATAAAGCTAATAGAATCCTTGGCTTCATATCAAGAAGCATAAATAATAGGAGTCCTCAGGTTGTTCTTCAACTCTATACATCCTTGGTTAGGCCTCATTTAGATTATGCTGCACAGTTTTGGTCACCGTATTACAGAATGGATATAAATTCTCTGGAAAATGTACAAAGGAGGATGACAAAGTTGATCCCATGTATCAGAAACCTTCCCTATGAGGATAGACTAAGGGCCCTGAAACTGCACTCTCTAGAAAGACGTAGAATTAGGGGGGATATGATTGAGGTGTATAAATGGAAGACAGGAATAAATAAAGGGGATGTAAATAGTGTGCTGAAAATATCTAGCCTAGACAGGACTCGCAGCAATGGTTTTAAGTTGGAAAAATTCAGATTCAGGAAGGATATAGGAAAGTACTGGTTTGGTAATAGAGTTGTGGATGAGTGGAACAAACTCCCAAGTACCGTTATAGAGGCCAGAACGTTGTGTAGCTTTAAAAATAGGTTGGATAAATACATGAGTAGATGTGGGTGGGTGTGAGTTAGACCTGATAGCTTGTGCTACCAGGTCGGTTGCCGTGTTCCTCCCTTAAGTCAATGTGACCTGACCTGACTAGGTTGGGTGCATTGGCTAAGCCGGTGGAGACTTGGACCTGCCTCGCATGGGCCAGTAGGCCTTCTGCAGTGTTCCATCGTTCTTATGTTCTTATGTTCTTATGTACAGTAGCAGAGAAGAGGAGTATAGTAACAGAGAAGACCAGTACAGTAACACAGAAGAATGGGTACAGTAGAGTAACAGAGAAGACCAGTACAGTAACACAGAAGAATGGGTACAGTAGAGTAACAGAGAAGACCAGTACAGTAACAGAGAAGACCAGTACAGTAACAGAGAAGACCAGTTCAGTAACAGGGAAGACCAGTACAGCAACAGAGAAGACCAGTACTGTAACAGAGAAGACCAGTACAGTAACAGAGAAGACCAGTACTGTAACAGAGAAGACCAGTACAGTAACAGTGGATGGTATCACTATGACCCCGCCTCCGCCTGCTTCACCTCACCTCACTACAGTATATAAGCCACGTCTACGGCCCTATGCTGTACATGCTACAAGATTGATGTACTGAACACATCGACTCCAGGTTGAGGGACTGATTACCTCATTCTCCTCCTCTCCTTACGCCTTCCTCTTTGTATTGGACTGATGAAGCCACTGTGTGGCGAAACGTTTCCTGAATAAAGATTCCCATATGCTGCATAAGTGTCTCAATCTTCAACTTGTCGGTTTTTCAAACCATTCATCACAACTGTCAGACTCTGCAGCATCATGGGATCTTGTTACAAAGAATTTTTCAACACTTGTTCAACCTTTGGACGAAGACCTACTTCGACTAGTGGATGGTACCACTATGACCCCGCCTCCACCTGCTTCACGTCACCTCACTACAGTATATAAGCCACGTCTACGGCCCTATGCTGTACATTCTACAAGATTGATGGACTGAACTCATCGACTCCAGGTTGAGGGACTGATTAACTCATTCTCCTCCTCTCCTTACGCCTTCCTCTTTGTATTGGACTGATGAAGCCACTGTGTGGCGAAACGTTTCCTGAATAAAGATTCCCATATGCTGCATAAGTGTCTCAATCTTCAACATGCGTACATGTGTTCAGTGAGGCGGGTGTCGAGGTTTCTTGCTGTTTCACCTACGTAAATCTTGTCACAGCCTCCACAGGGAATAGTGTAAACTCCTGCATTGACTGGTTCGTGGTGCTTGGATTGTGTCCTGGTTAGATCCCTTATTGAAGTGCTAGAAGCGATGGCGACTCTGGTGTTAGCTTGTGTAAGTACTTTTGAGACGTTCAGTGCATGTATTGTTTGTAATGGCTTGATAAAGCTCCTGGAGAGCGAAACGTTGCCACAATAAATGTCACATTAGTTGCACTTGTGTCCTTTTACTTTACATATTGTCGGTAATTCTACCAACTTTATTACAACCTGTAACTGATTATTTAGAGAGGAAAATTGTAATTGCATTATTGTATGTGTGAGGAATCATGATAACTTTTTGTGTTCTGAAGATGATTTACTATTCAATTAAAATTGTTAAGGAAGATGTAGAGTGGACATGTATAAAAGATTTTGTGCTTAGTATGTATTCATTTTTTTGTACTGGAATACTGGCATGCAGGAATGTGTACCCTAATTTATGATGCTGCTATAACGGTGTCTGTATATATATATATATATATGTATATATATATATATATATTTATATATATATATATGTATATATACATATATATATATATATATATATATATATATATATATATATATATATATATATATATATATATATATATATATATATATATACGTATATATATATGTATATATACATATATATATATATATATATATATATATATATATATATATATATATATATATATATATATATGTATATATATATATATATATATATATATATATATATATATATATATATATATATATATATATATATATATATATATATATATATATATATATATATATATATATATATATATATATATATATATATATATATATATGTATATATATATATACATATATATATATATATATATATATATATATATATATATATATATATATATATATATATATATATATATATATATATATATATATATATATATATATACATATCTATATATATATGTATATATACATATATATATATATATATATATATATATATATATATATATATATATATATATATATATATATATATATATATATATATATATATATATATATATCTATATATATATATATATATATATATATATATATATATATATATATATATATATATATATATATATATATATATATATATATATATATATATATATATATATATATATATATAAATATATATATATATATATATATACATATATATGTATATATATATGTATATATATATATATTATATATATATATATATATATATATATATATATATATATATATATATATATATATATATATATATATATATATATATATATATTATATATATATATATATATATAATTATTATCACACTGGCCGATTCCCACCAAGGCAGGGTGGCCCGAAAAAGAAAAACTTTCACCATCATTCACTCCATCACTGTCTTGCCAGAAGGGTGCTTTACACTACAGTTTTTAAACTGCAACATTAACACCCCTCCTTCAGAGTGCAGGCACTGTACTTCCCATCTCCAGGACTCAAGTCCGGCCTGCCGGTTTCCCTGAACCCCTTCATAAATGTTACTTTGCTCACACTCCAACAGCACGTCAAGTATTAAAAACCATTTGTCTCCATTCACTCCTATCAAACACGCTCACGCATGCCTGCTGGAAGTCCAAGCCCCTCGCACACAAAACCTTCTTTACCCCCTCCCTCCAACCTTTCCTAGGCCGACCCCTACCCCGCCTTCCTTCCACTACAGACTGATACACTCTTGAAGTTATTCTGTTTCGCTCCATTCTCTCCACATGTCCGAACCACCTCAACAACCCTTCCTCAGCCCTCTGGACAAGAGTTTTGGTAATCCCGCACCTCCTCCTAACTTCCAAACTACGAATTCTCTGCATTATATTCACACCACACATTGCTCTCAGACATGACATCTCCACTGCCTCCAGCCTTCTCCTAGCTGCAACATTCATCACCCATGCTTCACACCCATATAAGAGTGTTGGTAAAACTATACTCTCATACATTCCCCTCTTTGCCTCCAAGGACAAAGTTCTTTGTCTCCACAGACTCCTAAGTGCACCACTCACCCTTTTCCCCTCATCAATTCTATGATTCACCTCATCTTTCATAGACTCATCCGCTGACACGTCCACTCCCAAATATCTGAATACGTTCACCTCCTCCATACTCTCTCCCTCCAATCTGATATCCAATCTTTCATCACCTAATCTTTTTGTTATCCTCATAACCTTACTCTTTCTTGTATTCACTTTCAATTTTCTTCTTTTGCACACCCTACCAAATTCATCCACCAATCTCTGCAACTTCTCTTCAGAATCTCCCAAGAGCACAGTGTCATCAGCAAAGAGCAACTGTGACAACTCCCACTTTATGTGTGATTCTTTATCTTTTAACTCCACGCCTCTTGCCAAGACTCTCGCATTTACTTCTCTTACAACCCCATCTATAAATATATTAAACAACCACGGTGACATCACACATCCTTGTCTAAGGCCTACTTTTACTGGGAAATAATTTCCCTCTTTCCTACATACTCTAACTTGAGCCTCACTATCCTCGTAAAAACTCTTCACTTGTTTCATTAACCTACCTCCTACACCATACACCTGCAACATCTGCCACATTGCCCCCCTATCCACCCTGTCATACGCCTTTTCCAAATCCATAAATGCCACAAAGACCTCTTTAGCCTTATCTAAATACTGTTCACTTATATGTTTCACTGTAAACACCTGGTCCACACACCCTCTACCTTTCCTAAAGCCTCCTTGTTCATCTGCTATCCTATTCTCCGTCTTACTCTTAATTCTTTCAATAATAACTCTACCATACACTTTGCCAGGTATACTCAACAGACTTATCCCCCTATAATTTTTGCACTCTCTTTTATCCCCTTTGCCTTCATACAAAGGAACTATACATGCTCTCTGCCAATCCCTAGGTACCTTACCCTCTTCCATACATTTATTAAATAATTGCACCAACCACTCCAAAACTATATCCCCACCTGCTTTTAACATTTCTATCTTTATCCCATCAATCCCGGCTGCCTTACCCCCTTTCATTTTACCTACTGCCTCACGAACTTCCCCCACACTCACAACTGGCTCTTCCTCACTCCTACAAGATGTTGTTCCTCCTTGCCCTATACACGAAATCACAGCTTCTCTATCTTCATCAACATTTAACAATTCCTCAAAATATTCCCTCCATCTTCCCAATACCTCTAACTCTCCATTTAATAACTCTCCTCTCCTATTTTTAACTGACAAATCCATTTGTTCTCTAGGCTTTCTTAACTTGTTAATCTCACTCCAAAACTTTTTCTTATTTTCAGCAAAATTTGTTGATAACATCTCACCCACTCTCTCATTTGCTCTCTTTTTACATTGCTTCACTACTCTCTTAACCTCTCTCTTTTTCTCCATATACTCTTCCCTCCTTGCATCACTTCTACTTTGTAAAAACTTCTCATATGCTAACTTTTTCTCCCTTACTACTCTCTTCACATCATCATTCCACCAATCGCTCCTCTTCCCTCCCGCACCCAGTTTCCTGTAACCACAAACTTCTGCTGAACACTCTAACACTACATTTTTAAACCTACCCCATACCTCTTCGACCCCATTACCTATGCTCTCATTAGCCCATCTATCCTCCAATAGCTGTTTATATCTTACCCTAACTGCCTCCTCTTTTAGTTTATGAACCTTCACCTCTCTCTTCCCTGATGCTTCTATTCTCCTTGTATCCCATCTACCTTTTACTCTCAGTGTAGCTACAACTAGAAAGTGATCTGATATATTTGTGGCCCCTCTATAAACATGTACATCCTGAAGTCTACTCAACAGTCTTTTATCTACCAATACATAATCCAACAAACTACTGTCATTTCGCCCTACATCATATCTTGTATACTTATTTATCCTCTTTTTCTTAAAATATGTATTACCTATAACTAAACCCTTTTCTATACAAAGTTCAATCAAAGAGCTCCCATTATCATTTACACCTGGCACCCCAAACTTACCTACCACACCCTCTCTAAAAGTTTCTCCTACTTTAGCATTCAGGTCCCCTACCACAATTACTCTCTCACTTGGTTCAAAGGCTCCTATACATTCACTTAACATCTCCCAAAATCTCTCTCTCTCCTCTGCATTCCTCTCTTCTCCAGGTGCATACACGCTTATTATGACCCACTTCTCGCATCCAACCTTTACTTTAATCCACATAATTCTTGAATTTACACATTCATATTCTCTTTTCTCCTTCCATAACTGATCATTCAACATTACTGCTACCCCTTCCTTTGCTCTAACTCTCTCAGATACTCCAGATTTAATCCCATTTATTTCCCCCCACCGAAACTCCCCTACCCCCTTCAGCTTTGTTTCGCTTAGGGCCAGGACATCCAACTTCTTTTCATTCATAACATCAGCAATCATCTGTTTCTTGTCATCCGCACTACATCCACGCACATTTAAGCATCCCAGTTTTATAGTAAATGTCTACAGGAGAAGGGGTTACTATATATATATATATATATATATATATATATATATATATATATATATATATATATATATATATATATATATATATATATATATATATATATATATATATATCTGTCGTGCCGAATATTTAAAACTGGTCAATTAGCAAGAACTCATTTAAAATTAAGTCCTTTCTAAAATTTTCTCTTATACGTTTAAAGATATATATTTTTCATTAATGTTAATGTAAAATTTTATGATTTTGCACTAAAAGAATCTTAGAAAACTTACCTAACCTTATTATAACAAGAGTAATTTATTTTAGCCTAACCCAACTAAATATATTTTAGATTTGTTTACAATAATTTAATAGTAAGCAAACACAGTGAAACATATTTTTTTCGTTAGGTTAAGAATGATTTTGGCGAAATTATTGCATACACAAATTTTCGCTTGTCCTATATGGCAAGATGAGCGTTGCTATTTAAGCCAAGATCGCAAGTTCTGCCTATTCGGCACGACATATATATATATATATACATACATACATATATATATATATATATATATATATATGTATATATATATATATATATATATATATATATATATATATATATATATATATATATATATATATATATATATATATATATATATATATATATAAGTAGTCATAATTTCTACAGAGCGGTGTATCCGGTTTAGGGCCTTCTACAGAGCGGTGTATCCGGTTTAGGGCCTTCCACTGAGCGGTGTATCCGGTCTAGGACCTTCTTCTGAGGCATCCCCTTTTCACACCTAGGTGTTACTTCCGGTTTTGACCTTGACCTCGCCCTCGAGACTACCTCACCCTTGACCCCCCCAACCAATACCCCCGCCCACGACCCCCCCTTCGCGACCCCCCCTTCGCGACCCCCCCGTCGCGCCGCGCGCTCGCCCGCGCCCTTCGCGACCCCCGCGCGCGCCCGCCCGCGCCCTTCGCGACCCCCGCCCGCGCCTTCTGCTGCGCCTTCTGCAGCGTCGTCCGGATCGCCCCCGCGTCTCGAATTTTTTTCCGATTTTTTTCGAATTTTTTTTGAATTTCATTTTCTTGTGCTCTCCATCTCTTCGGATCAAATTTTTAAGGTTCCCCCTCCCACTTTCACCCCCCAATCCCAAAAATTTCTCAATATTACAAGTTTTTTGGATTCCCCCCTATGGGGGTTTTCGAAATTCTTATGATCTCCTCGGATCAAATTTTCTCGATAATACAAGTTTTTGGATTCCCCCCTATGGGGTTTTCGAAATTCTCCATCTCCTTGGATCAAGGTTTTTTGGATTGTCCCTCCTTCCACCCCCACCCCCCCAATCCCAAAAATTTCTCAATATTACCAAGTTTTTGGATTCCCCCCTATGGGGGTTTCGAAATTCTCCAATTCCTCGGATCAAGTTTTTGGATTCCCCCCCTATGGGGTTTTCGAAATTCTTATGATCTCCTTGGATCAAATTTTTGGATCCCCCTATGGGGTTTCGAAATTCTCCAATTCCTCGGATCAAGTTTTTTGAATCCCCCCTCTGGGGGTAAGCATGCTTACTACAGGTCTAAACAAGTCAAATGACCTAAGAAGGGTGTTTACTCGGCGGTCAGTGACGTCACACATACAAGCTGAATCTTGTCGACCCTTTTAGTTCATTAAAGTTAATAAGGGGACACTCACCTTCTGACAGTGACGTCACGCGATGACCGCGCACACACAAGCTGAAACTTGTCGACTTCCCCCTATGACAGTGACGTCACACATACAGGCTGAATCTTGTCGATCCTTTTAGTTCATTAAAGTTAATAAGGGGATATAGTACCTACATCATAGCGAAAACATTTTCACTCTTAACCCAAATTTTTCATCATCAGAAAGTCGCATTTTTTCGTTAATACCCACAATTTATTTACAAAATACAACACAACATTATCACAAAAAACTAACTCAAACTAACCCAAAGTTAATAAGGGGACACAGTACATCAGAAAAAGTCACAAAAACTAACTCAAACACTTTTACTTTGAACATCACCAAAACACTCTCATAAATCATTTGAATACTCACATAAACACCTTTGAACACTTTCAAAACACTCTTGAACACCTTCAAAAACACCTTTGAACATTTTCAATCAACACTGAAACACTTCCAAAAAACACTATTTGAGTACTCCCAATTACACCACTGAATACTACTAAAACACCGCTGAATTCAATCAAAACACCCTTCAACACCTTCAAAACACCTTTGAACATCTTCAAAGCACTCTCATAAACATTTGAACACACTCAAAACACCTTTGAATAACCTCAAAACACCTTTGAACACCTTCAAAACACCCTTGAACACCTTCAAAACACCCTTGATCACCTTCAAAACACTCTTGAACACACTCAAAACACCTTTGAACACCTTTGAACATTTCCAAAACACTATTTGAGTACTCCCAATTACACCACTGAATACTACTAAAACACGCTGAATTCAATCAAAACACCCTTGATCACCTTCAAAAAACAACATTTGAACACACTCAAAACACCTTTGAACACCTTCGAACATTTCCAAAACACTATTTGAGTACTCCCAAATAAGATTTGACATCTCTAATTTATCTGCACTTACACTTTTCATTAAATTACAACTCATCCCTCAGTCTCCAGACTAGGCATTTTCTCGTTTTAGCTAATTTCATCAGAAAGTCACAACAACAACAACCCACAACACCCACAACCCACAATTTTTTCTCGTTTCAACTAATTTCATCAGAAAAGGCACAACACCCCACATCACCCACATCCCACAATTTTTTCTCGTTTCAACTAATTTCATTAGAAAAGCCACAACACCCACAACCCACAATTTTTTTTCGTTTTAACCCCTTTTAGTTCATTAAAGTTAATAAGGGGACACAGTACATCAGAAAGTCACAACAACAACAACCCACAACCCACAACATCCCACAACCCACAATTTTTTCTCGTTTTAACCCTTTTAGTTCATTAAAATTAATAAGGGGGCACAGTACATCAGAAAGTCACAACAACAACAACCCACAACACCCACAACCCACAATTTTTTCTCGTTTCAACTTATTTCATCAGAAAAGTCACAACACCCCACATCACCCACATCCCACAATTTTTTTTTCTCATTTTAACCCTTTTTAGTTCATTAAAGTTAATAAGGGGACACAGTACATCAGAAAAAGTCACAACAACAACTTATAACCACTTTTCAGCATCTCTAATTCGACTACATTACCCACAACCCACATCAATTACCAATTTATTCACATGTTTTTTCCCCCTTCTTTTTACTGAATCTTAAAAGTAATACACATTCCTCCCTACAGTACTAAAATTCTAATAAAATCCTCTCCATACCCATCTCCTTGTATCCACATAAATTAATATTATACTCGCATCAACTACCCAACTATTGCGACATGTTTCAACACCCTCCATTCTTTTCCAATATATCATAACTTTTCATTTCTATAATTTCTTTTTAAAATATTCACACATTACCTTTATATTCAGTAAAATCTCCCCATATTTCTAATTACAACCCTCCCCATACACCTCGCCATCTCACCCGCATTTTTCTTCACATCCACTCACCCATCTCCCAACACACCTCTTCAGAACACACAAAAAATCACATTTCACATCCACAAATGCATCTCAAATCCACTAAAATCACTATAATCAAGATATTCACAAAACTCTATGACCACCTAACACACACACACACACACACACACACACACACACACACACACACACACACACACACACACCTAACCTAACCTAACCTATCCTAACCTAACCTAACCTAGCCTAACCTAACCTAACCGAACCTATCCTAACCTAACCTAACCTAACCTAACCTAACCTATCCTAACCTAACCTAACCTAACCTAACCTATCCTAACCTAACCGAACCTACCCTAACCTAACCTAACCTAACCTTACCTATCCTAACCTAACCTAACCTAACCTAACATACCCTAACCTAACTTATCCTAACCTAACCTAACCTAACCTATCCTAACCTAACCTAACCTAACCTATCTTATCCTAACCTAACCTAACCTAACCTAACCTATCCTAACCTAACCTAACCTAACCTAACCTTACCTAACCTAACCTAACCTAACCTAACCTAACCTAACCTAACCTAACATTACCTAACCTAACCTAACCTAACCTATCCTAACCTAACCTAACCTAACCTAACCTTACCTAACCTATCCTAACCTAACCTAACCTAACCTAACCTAACCTAAAATATATTGGAACACTTCCAAAATACATTAGAGTACTCCAGAATTACTTTGAACGACTCCATTTTTGGATATTTCCAAATTAGTTTTGAAAACTTTATCGTAAAATCGAACATTATTTTCTTGTTGGTAAACACACCCATGGTAGAAATATTTACTCGATTTCCGAATAGAAACACTTTCCTCGCTCTGAGAGACTCATTGAGCTTATATGGGCCGCCCCTTCCCCCGACGCCACTGTGTAATGCGATTCACACCCAAGGTAGAAAATCACACGCTCTTCTCCTTACCGAACACCTGCGTCAACTCAGGTCAGTCAGACGGCATGTAATGCGATTCACACCCAAGGTAGAAAATCACACGGCCATCTCCTTATCCTACACCTGGGTCAACTCAGGACAGACAGACGGCATGTAATGCGGTTCACACCCAAGGTAGAAATATTTACTCGATTTCCGAATAGAAACACTTTCCTCGCTCTGAGAGACTCATTGAGCTTATATGGGCCACCCCTTCCCCCCTGACGCCACTGTGTAATGCGATTCACACCCAAGGTAGAAAAATCACACCTGGGTCAACACAGATCAGTCAGCCGCCACCCTAAAGTAACTAATTTCGATGAGGCAGTCCCGCTCCCACATTAACTGCGTCCCCTTATTGAACTAAAAGTATTATATATCTTGAAAACCCATTAACACTTACAGTGTACAAGTAACCTTTCTATGGTAAACACCCTTTTTAGTTCATTCAACTTAATGGGAGGAAGCTTTTAGTTCATTTTAAAATAATAAGGGGAAGATGTTGAACTTGACAACATACACATCTGCTGACGTTGATATATTTCGTTATCCATCAAGGATTATCATTGCCGGTTATTCGAATAGCGGCAAATCTTATTTCGCATCAAAATTAATAAAGTTATACCATGAGAAATTTCATAACATTATAATATGCGGGGTGACATCACATCCCTTAGAACAAGATTCAGAGATATCTCATAAATTAACATTAAGTAAAGATATTATTGACCCGCAGAATGTCATTGCATCATCTGATGAAAATACAATACATTATTGTTGATGATCTATTTTTAAAAGCTGGTAACAGTGAAATTATTCTCGAATGTTTTACTAAAGGTAGACATCATAATATAAGCATTATTCTGATTACTCAAAATATATTTCACGGAGGACGATATAGTCGTACCATGGCTTTAAACGCCACGCATTTTGCTTTATTTAAAATGAGGGATCTTGGACAAGTAGAGATTCTGGGGCGACAAGTGTTCGGAAAAAATAAGGAATTTGTAAATATATATAAATCTGCTATAAAACGATCACCCTTTGGTTATTTTTTCATAGACCTTGCATTAAATACACCAGAAGCATTACAGTTGCGAACCAATGTGTTACGTCAGGATTCCTACGAAATTGTATACCAATGGAGCGAGCAAAATTAATTGAAAAGGTTTATAGAGATCCTGGTTCTGCGGGATCATTCTCTGGTGTAAACAGTTTATATACAGCTGTAAAAAAGATTGATCCGTCCATAACCTTGAAAGAGGTCAGAAATTTCTTAAATTCAGAAAGATCATATACTTTATACGTTCTTAAACCTAAGAAGTTTCCTCGTAGAAAAATAATTGCTCCCAAACCCAGAGTGATATTAACCTGTGATTTGGGTGATATGTCTAAATTATCCAGATATAATGATGGATATAAATACATTCTCGTGTGTATCGATGTTTTTTCAAGATATTTACAAGCAGTACTCATGAAAAAGAAAGACGGACCGAGCACTTTACATGCATTACAAAACATATTGCAGAATGAAAAGGCGAAGAATATATCGAGATTATTTACAGATAAAGGCAGGGAGTTTCTAAATAAACAGGTACAGAATTATCTCCAGAGTAAGCATATAAAGTTATATCATGTATTTTCGAAAGAAACAAAAGCTTCCATTGCAGAGAGAGGCTTGCAAACGTTGAAACGTAAATTATACAAGTATATGACAAGTGCCAATACATTTAATTATTCAAAAGTGTTAAATGATTTAGTAGATGCGTATAATTCAACTCCACACTCGGGGATTGGCGGTAAAACCCCATTGCAAGTCCATGGTGTTACGACATTGAATGATATAAGGAATCAGTTTCGGATAAATTATAAAAATGGAAGATCCAATAAGAAATGAATCAGTAAGAAATTGGCTGTTGGAGACACAACAAGAGTGACTCTTAGCAGATCATCCGCGTTTAACCGAGGGTTTCACACACAAAATACAGAGGAAATATTTAAAATATATAGAATTAATAATTCTCAACCTATAACAACATATCATTTGAAAGATTTGAAAGGTGAAAAGATTAAAGGAACATTTTATCGCGAAGAATTGAACCCAGTCATACCACCTCCAGAATATATTATCGACAGAGTATTGAAACGAAAAAAAATTGGTGGAATTACGCATTATTTGGTATCTAATAAAGGTTATGATTCCACTTTTAATTCGTGGGTCAAAGAAGGAGATTTGTTGAAGGTACAATGAAAAAATCATTATTAGAAAAATTTAAAGAATTAATTACATTACTTAATAGTCTCCCAGGCAATCAACGGAAAAGTTTATTACAACCGTTTAAGAAAACACACATAAGTTGTATCAGTGAGATTTTCAAGAATTTGATTAAGAATAAAATACCATTAGACCCTAAAATATTTAACCCTTTACCGGGCGGTGCCTCAATAATGAGGCACCAAAAGCATGGTTTTCATGGCGCCATAGACACAAAGCATATGCTCCCAGAGACTTCTCGCCTCAATCCAGCCAATCACACACCTTCTGGGCGGAGCTTGAAGGTGGCGTCACTCGGGTACTGTCCTCTGCTATTGGCTGGGAGCTCCTTGAGTGTTCAGTACTGCTTGACTTGTTGAAGGAGCAGCATTTCGACCCTCACTCTCCTGATATTTCACCAATTTACACCACTCCAGAATGTCAGTAAGTTTCTGAATGTGTTTCCAGTGCATTATTGAATGTTTGAACTTCATTTTGAGATGTAAATGAATTGCCTGAGGCATTGAGAAGTAACAAATAAATGCACTTGAAGTTTTGTTTACCTTTTTGGTATCAATATTGAGGCCCGGCCTGACAATGGTAGATTATCACTTACTGTTTTTGTGTCAATATTGAGGCTCAGCCTGACAATGGTGATAAGAAATGGGCCAATGAAGGTATCATATATCATGGATTAACAGATCATAATTAGACCGTCTTTGTCACTGATAGCTAACAATTGCATGCTGAATCAAATTCATTGAAATATGAGTAATTTTACCTTGTAAATTTATGATATTTGCTCATATAGAATGCTCATTTTGTGTTTTCTGTTCATTTCAATTGAACACAAGTGTGTTTTATGGATCAAGGGCTCAAAGAAGAAGGGATTACATCGTGCCAGAGTTACATGATGACAGTGACCCTAATGAGGAAGTGGATTCTGGAGATGATTATGAGCCACAGGCAAATGATGCTTCTTCAAGTGAAGATGAACATGAAAATTTGTCTAAGAGAAGTGGGCAAGTTAATGTAAAACGAAGAAATGTACGAAAACAAGCAGTTAAAGATGATGAGGTTGAGGTAGATGAAACAACTGTCAACAACACTAATGCCACCTGGAGCAAACTTGACATAACAAATACTCCATTACCTGACTACAAACATGAGGTACCAACACATATCAAGGAACCATTTCAATATTTTGGTCAATTATTTACTGCAGAAATGTAAGAAAGCCTTGTATTTAACACAAACTTGTATGCAACACAGAAAGATGTTAATACTAACTTCAACACCACTAGTGAAGAGCTTATGCAATTTGTTGGAATTCTGATATTCATGAGTATGGACACCCTGCCCTCTTTAGAAGATTACTGGTCCCATAATCATTGTCATCCTGATATTACAACTGTTATGACATCTAAAAGGTTTAGGTCACTAAGGACAGCTATTCATATAAATGATAATACCAAGGCAACAGCTGACAGGTTCCATAAAGTAAGACCACTGTTTGAAGGTCTAAGAAAAGCATGCCTAACAGTTCCAGGTACACCAAAGCAATCAGTTGATGAGGTAATGGTAGGATATAAGGGAACAAGAGCAGGAAATCTCAGGCAATATATCAGGACCAAGCCTGATAAATGGGGGTTTAAACTATTTTGCCGGGCCAGCGATGATGGATTTATACATGACATAATGATGTATCAAGGTCAAACAACATTTGATTATCACAGTGTTAGTCTAACAGAGGAGGAGAAGAAAATGCCTATAAGTTCCAAGGTTGTTATTTGCCTTGCAAAGACTATGGACCACACAAAGACCAGTGCAATTTATGCAGATAACTTCTTTACCAGTTTGCCTCTAGTGAAATATCTGCATACTACATTCAATTGCAGGTACACAGGCACTGCAAGGGACAGCAGAATTGGAAAACCACCACTTATGTCTGTCAATGACATGGAAAAAACAAAGGTGAAAAGGAGTGCTATGGATTACTGTTCATTGGATAGTGTCCTTGCTGTACGTTGGAAAGACAGTAAGATTGTTACTTTACTGACTAATGATATTGGTATCAACCCAGTGACAAAGATAAAGAGGTACAGCAAGGAGCTCAAACAAAAGGTGAAAGTTGACTGTCCTGCAGTGATAAAGAATTATAATGCCCATATGGGGGGCATAGATAAGAATGATATGTTGGTGCATCTCTACAAGTCTCCACTCAAAGCAAAACGCTGGTACATGAGGCTCTTTGGATATGTCATTGATCTTTGTTGTGTCAATGGCTGGTTGTTGTACAGGCGTGAATGTGGTGTTTTGAAAGAGAAATACATGAACCTCAAGGAATTTCGGTTTTCCATCTCCAATTCTGCAAGAAAGTCAACCAATGGAATCCCAAGGAGCCTGATATCTCCAAGTTGTTCAACTTCACGGTCTTCTTCAAGGTCTTCTTCAGTTGATGACATTCCCAATCGGCATAGAAAAAGGTCTAATGATACAATATTTGATGAAACACAAAAACACTGGCGAGTTTCTGCAAAGAGGCTTTCATGTAAACATTGCAACACCAAGAGCAAGAGGACCTACTCTTCCTTTGCTTGTTCCTTCTGCAAGGTTAATTTATGTCTAAATTCAATGAGGAATTGTTTCCTGGAATTCCATAGGCAACAACATGCTTAAATTCCTCTGATAATATTTTTGTAACATTTTTTTCAATTTTTTTATAAAATGTCAATTACTAAAAATGTCTTAAATTTATTGAAATCAAGTTTCTGTGCCTTTTGTTTACCCAAGTTGTTTATGAATAAACCTTAAAAGTAAATTTATGCCTTTAATTATCAGTTATAACAGCTGTTATGATTCTTTTAGACAAATACCTTTTTCAGGCTTGCATCAAATTTGATGCCTGATCTGTCACCTACAGTTTAACCATTGTCGGGGAGTGCCTCATATTTGATACGGCCAAAAAGGGCATTTTATGGCCCAAAAATAAATAAACTCAAAAAATGATCACAAATAAATATGTCTTAGAATTGCTCTTCTCCAGACTGAGGGACTGACCACCTCAAAACTTTAAGGGTGATGGACTGATTACATCATCTTCAAGTCTCTTCTGCTTCTATCAACTTTTCTGTACTCGACTGAAGAAGCCTACTGTGTAGGCGAAACGTATCGAAATAAAGATACCTAACTGTTGCATATGTGTCTTACCTAACAACCTGTCGGTATTTTATACCATTTTAATGTTCAAAATTATTGGAGGTGATATGACAAGGATTTTAGAGGCAATAAATGAGGATATTAATGAAAATCTGCTAATAGCAGTTAAACATATAACGGGTATTATCATCCCCAAAAACTCAATTGTGTTCACATATCATCCAGGAATAAACAGAGTGGTTATTAACTTGAAAAAAAAAATTATACTACCTTCTGATATTACTAGCTGTTATGTGGGGTTGGAATTTGATAAAGGAAGCGATATGTTAGGGTTCTCAGGTAATGAAATTTTGTATGTCTTTACCAATAAAAAAGAGATTATTTTTAACGAGTCTGGTGTGAAGGCGGTAAACCCACCCGATCCTGAATAAGGTATTAAATATATGTTAATATATAGTGATTTGATTGATCCCATTAATTTTGGCGATCAGTTGGTATCTCTTTTGGGAGTAGTTGATATTAATACATTAAGATCTAATTATGACCCCACAATGTACAAACCACTTAATAAAAAGATAATTGATCAAGTGAGTATTAAGCTCGCTGATCAGAAAGGAAGGTTAATTCAATATAATGATAAGTGTTCTACTGTATGTGTACTACATTTAAGACCTATAAAACGAGAGTAAATGATCAAGTTGAGTTAATATTGAACGAATCTTCAATATGAGAACGAGTTTCTCTCCTCCTTCAGTGGAATTATGAATGAAACTCTTTGATACTTCCAGGGTAAAAGGGGGAGGTTTAGATGATATCATATATAAAGCTAGAGGGAGGGGCGGAGGATTATTGTCATTTCTCGGTGGGATGGACAGAAAAGCATTACCATTCTTATTGAATACCTTTGCTCCGGGTATATATATATATATATATATATATATATATATATATATATATATATATATATATATATATATATATATATATATATATATATATATAATTATATATATTCTACTCCCCCCATGGGAGAGTAGAATGATAGCTCTAGGCCTTTCGAGTTACAATCAACACATCATCAGGAGCTTGCATAATTGCAGAAAAGAGGAGGATGTCCAAGCAAGTACGTTCCCAAAGGACGTCTTCACTGGAGTGAGTGAGTGAGGGAGGGAGAGAGAGAGAGAGTGAGAAGAGAGCAAAAAGTGTCCCCAGCTGGGCACACCAGAGCCCATAGCCAGAAGGATGAATATTATATCATTCGAAAAATCTCACAAGCATTGATGTTGCAACAGCGTAAATGAAATTAACGTGGCAATAATAAAAAAATCGGCCTCTCCTCGCTGTGGTATCAGTAAATTTACATACATAAATATATTGCCAGTGATATACATGTCACTGTCAATTATGGGGTAGCCTCCCACCGGACAGTTTGCCCATTTAAAGTTATGAGAAAACGGAAACATTTAAAGGGAAGACTTCTAAAAGTTAGCGCTCATCAACATAAACTCATTTAAAGAGGGAGGCAACAGTAATAGGAAGAAAGATAGCCAGAGTAATTCAACCCATGTAATTCTGTGGCAAACTCTGGTTCACCCTTCAGAAACTGGAAATATAAACATACATGCAGTATAATGTGAACCTTTCTTGACAACTTTTCGCCCACACAGTGGGCTTTTTCAAGTCACAAACAGATCTACCTGGGGTGAAAGGTACGCAAGTATTTATAGTCAGGTTCAGAATGCTGTGGTCAGGTGGAGAATGCTGCATCTGATGATCTACCGAGTGGGGTTATAGATTCTAAAATCTTGGGTAGCTTGGAAGGGAGAGTGGATAAGTTTGTGAGCAGACCTTCTGCAGTGTTCCACCATTCCTATGCTCTTATGTGGGATAGCGATGAAGAAGTTTCTTCGCAAGTGGTTCAGCTATGTTATAGAAGCCGTTGTCCTGGTTGAAGTTTTTGGATACAGAGATGAGTGATGATTCCAGGATTTTTCGGTATTGAGTGTTGTCTTCTCTGGCGATAAGTCTTGAGTTTCTGTAGTTTATTAAATGGTTGTGTGAATTACCGTGTTGTACACAGGCATTCCTTGTATCGTCAGACCTGCTTGCGTATTGGTGTTCTGAAATACGTGTTTCGAGGTCTCTTGATGTTTCGCCCACATATAATTTGCTGCAGCCATTACAAGGGATTATGTATACCCCTGCAAAGGATGGAAGCTTGTCCTGTCTATTACTGGTAATGTCCTTGATGGTCGTAGTTGTGGAGGTAGATACTTGGAATGAGGTATTGGAAAAGATGTTGGAAACGTGTTTGGCAATGGAGTTGGTGGGGAGGACTATGTATCTCTTCTCGGCAGTGTCTTCTCTGGGTGTGTTGAAGATGTTTAATGCCCGTCGTCTGCAGTCTCTGATGAAGTGACGAGGATAGTGAAGTTTAGAAAATACTTGTTCAGTTATAGAGCATTCTTCCTCCAGGAACTCATTGCTGCAGATTCTGAGTGCGCGCAGGAAGAAGCCTATAATTACACCACGTTTAGTTTTGGTGTCGTGGTGAGAGTAGAAGTGGAGAAGATCGTTTTGGTTGGTGGGTTTTCGATAGACTTTAAAGAGCAAAACAATGAAAGTAACAGCAAAATTAGGTAATGAAAGACTGGATATCAGATAGGGAGCATGGAAGAAGTGAATGTGTTCACATATCTGGCAGTGGACTTGTCGCCAGAAGGGTCCATGAAAGACAAGATGAACCATTAGAAATGAGAAGGAGAAAAAGTTGGCGACAAAGAATGTTATACATGGAGGCAAAAATGGAAATGTATCAAAGTATAGTGGTATCAACACTTACATTGGTGTGAAGTATGGGCTGTAAATGTTGCAGCAAGGATAATGGTGGAGCAGTGGAGATGTCGTGCCTGAGGGCAATGTGCAGTGTGAATATTATGGAGAGACTTGATAGTTTGGAGATTAAGAGGCGTGTTGGGTTACTAAAAATATTATCCAGAGGGTTGGAGGAGGTACTTAGGTGGTTTGAGCATTTAGAGAGGATAGAGTTAAATAGGATAACTTGAAGACTGTATAAATCTGTTAGAGGATGGTCGGACTTGAGTTCAGGGATGGTGTGGACCTGGAGTCTACCTACCTGGATGGTGTTCCGGGGATCAAAATCTCCGTGGCCCGGTCCACGACCAGGCCTCGCAGTGGATCAGGGAGTGATCAACCAGGCAGTTACTGCTGGCCGCACGTCCTGCACGTTCGCACGTGCCTGCACTCTGATGGAGGGGATACGAGTTGTAATGTATGCGCGCTTTGGACATGACGGTGATGATGCGAGTGATGGTGAAAGTGTTTCTTCTTTTTTGTCCCATCTTTCCTTGGTAGGATACTGCTGGTGGGTTAAACAAATAAATATACAACGCTAACTTGCCCAACAGGCCAAACTCCCTTAAAATGTATGCTTCACAAGAAAAAAATATATTTTATTCATTGACAATGATATAGAAAGCTTTATTTCCAGACCAAACCTTACTTTAAAACATAAGTTAACGAATTTTTAATTTTTGCTAAATTCTATAAATCAAATGCTTTAGTTTTTTTAATTCTACACAAAATATTTTTTTTAGATTGACTGATCCTCGGAACACCACAATACAGTTGAAGCAGTTAAGTAGCCAGTCAAGAACCACAATGAACGCTGGTGTAGTTACAGCTGGGACAAGGCTGCTTGAATGTTGTTTAGCTGACTGGGTGGTTGGCTACGTGTTGAAGAGGGGCCCAGTGTAGGTAGACGTGTCCAGGTGACGTCTCTTTATCGTCGCAAGATAGACGCTGCCCTTTTCTTTATCCCGCATGAGTCGGATGACGCAAGCCGACAATCAAGGCTGAAAATGGAAAAAAAGGAAACAGCTGCACACCACTCGATAAATGACACACGATAGGCGTACAGCCTTTAAAAGGAATGGTGAGGATTATAACTGCGTAAATTCACAACAAGGCAGGAATAAAGTAGAGTCTGAAACTCTAAGCAAGAGTTAAACTTTTACTGAAACCAAATCCCCAAACACATAATAACTGAGACAGGACTGGAACGAATACTTACAGATTCGATGGGAGCCGCAAGTCAAGTGACTAACCACAGGTTGGACACACACTCGTCACCTGTCATCGAAGTGGGGGGGGGGGAGGGGGTAGCGAGAACTAGGCACCCACCTTAACTGTACCAGCAAACTGCCCAACAAACTACAACTACCATTCATTCATACTTCCACCACTCCTATCTACTGAACTTTTCCCTCACATTCAAGAATTTTTGTTTTGTGTCTGTGGTTTATTATCATTACAGAATGTGCGAGACAAGTATTTGAAAACTGAGAGACTTATTCAACTGTTTAATAATTAATTCTAATTAAATTTAATGTTTCATTAAATAATTGATAGGAGTGTCTTTACCTTAACCTTAACTCTCAAAATACTGTAAACCAGCATTCTATTTTCTTAAGAATATTAAAATTATATAATGAAGATTTTTCTTTAATTGTCTTACATTGATTATACAATATTGTTTAATTTAATCAGCCGTGAGGAATAGTGCAAATATGCTTATAAGTATGTGTACTCTTGAATGTGTATGTAATTGTTGGTAGCATGCGGTTTGGAGTGAGATGTGTATGTTTGTGTGTGTGTGTGTGTGTGTGTGTGTGTGTGTGTGTGTGTGTGTGTGTGTGTGTGTGTGTGTGTGTGTGTGTGTGTGTGTGTGTGTGTGTGTGTGTGTGGCGTTAGTTTCATTATAAAGTTACAGAACGAGTGTATGCTGTAATTTATGTGTTAAATAATATAAAAAGTAGCACACGATAATTCCTGGAATATTTTTTTATATTATATTTCATACAAATTACCAATATTGTGTAAGACATGTAAACCAAGATTCACACTTTGACTCAACTCGTCCAGCAAAATTATGATTCACTTGAGTATATGTGACTGATGTATAATGATTATGGACCTGCCATCATAACAATTATGATTCACTTGAGTATATGTGACTGATGTATAATGATTATGGACCTGCCATCATAACAATTATGATTCACTTGAGTATATGTGACTGATGTATAATGATTATGGACCTGCCATCATAACAATTATGATTCACTTGAGTATATGTGACTGATGTATAATGATTATGGACCTGCCATCATAACAATTATGATTCACTTGAGTATATGTGACTGATGTATAATGATTATGGACCTGCCATCATAACAATTATGATTCACTTGAGTATATGTGACTGATGTATAATGATTATGGACCTGCCATCATAACAATTATGATTCACTTGAGTATATGTGACTGATGTATAATGATTATGGACCTGCCATCATAACAATACCCTTTCAGTATACTCGGTCACCTTTTAAAATATTTTTTTTAATTCTGGATATTATATTAGACAAATAACCCACACATAGGAGCTTACGACAACGTTTCGGTCCGACTTGGACCATTTAAGAGAAGGAGGGAGTATATATAGGCCAGCAGACAGTGACGGGACAAGAGAGGTTGTAGGAAAGGAAGAAGAGAGATAGTAGGAAAGGAAGAAGAAAGGTAGTGGTAGTAGTGGTAGTAGTGGTAGTAGTGGTAGTAGTGGTAGTAGTGGTAGTAGTGGTAGTAGTAGTAGTGGAGTCAGCCAAATACTAAGAGGAGCACTGCAAGGTAATTAATTCATTTATTTATTCATAAATCTTCTTTTATATGTAAACACAGAAAGTAAAGGCAATTAATTTTGTCAATCAATCACTATCGTCGTTACGAACTGGGTTAATTCATTCACGAAAATTGTCTTTACTGCTGTGTTTACTACGTCTGAGTTGCCAGACGTCACTTCTGCCCAGCAGAGAGGGTATAGGAACTTTTTTCGCAGCTGTACAGTACTGCTGTTATGTACAGTACTGTAAAGTAAAAGGACACAAGTGCAACTAAAGTGACATTTTATTGTGGCAACGTTTCGCTCTCCAGGAGCTTTATCAAGCCTGGAGAGCGAAACGTTGCCACAATAAAATGTCACATTAGTTGCACTTGTGTCCTTTTACTTTACATATTTTCGGTAATTCTACCAACTTTATTATGTACAATACTGATGCTGAGTACAACGATATTATGAACAACAGTAATGTTTGTCAACTCAGAAGTTTCAAACTGATGCAACGTTTTTTAATGTACAACACTAATGTTATGTACTATTCTGAAGTTATTAACTGATGTTATTAACAATGCTGATGCTACATACATTTCTGATTTTATCTAAATCAGAAGCAGAAAAAAAATATATTACGTATTAAATCACTGCAAGTTAAAAAAAATTACAAACTCTTCCAAATTATATAGTTGAATGAAATGAAGACACAATATGCAGAAAAACTTTCATTTGGTCAAAGTCTCAATAGTATTAATAACAAGACAAAATTCATAAGATTATGAGTGCTGATTTTTTCCAGGTAAAGAATACGAAAAAAAATATTTTGCAGCATTCAAAAATTGTTAAATTACTTAATACTTGACGAAGGATTAAAATAAGATGATGTTGGCGACTGAGAGCTGGAACTGGTGTCCATCAAGCTGAAGACAGCGTCCTCAACTGTTAGCTGGAACTGAACTGGTGTCCATCAAGCTGAAGACAGCTTCCTCAACTGTTAGCTGGAACTGAACTGGAGTCCATCAAGCTGAAGACAGCTTCCTCAACTGTTAGCTGGAACTGGACTGGTGTCCATCAAGCTGAAGACAGCTTCCTCAACTGTTAGCTGGAACTGGACTGGTGTCCATCAAGCTGAAGACAGCTTCCTCAACTGTTAGCTGGAACTGGACTGGTGTCCATCAAGCTGAAGACAGCTTCCACAACTGTTAGCTGGAACTGGTGTCCATCAAGCTGAAGACAGCTTCCACAACTGTTAGCTGGAACTGGTGTCCATCAAGCTGAAGACAGCTTCCTCAACTGTTAGCTGGAACTGGTGTCCATCAAGCTGAAGACAGCTTCCACAACTGTTAGCTGGAACTGGACTGGTGTCCATCAAGCTGAAGACAGCTTCCACAACTGTTAGCTGGAACTGGTGTCCATCAAGCTGAAGACAGCTTCCACAACTGTGAGCTGGAACTGGACTGGTGTCCATCAAGCTGAAGACAGCTTCCACAACTGTTAGCTGGAACTGGTGTCCATCAAGCTGAAGACAGCTTCCACAACTGTTAGCTGGAACTGAACTGGTGTCCATCAAGCTGAAGACAGCTTCCACAACTGTTAGCTGGAACTGGTGTCCATCAAGCTGAAGACAGCTTCCTCAACTGTTAGCTGGAACTGGACTGGTGTCCATCAAGCTGAAGACAGCTTCCTCAACTGTTAGCTGGAACTGGACTGGTGTCCATCAAGCTGAAGACAGCTTCCTCAACTGTTAGCTGGACCTGGACTGGTGTCCATCAAGCTGAAGACAGCTTCCTCAACTGTTAGCTGGAACTGAACTGGAGTCCATCAAGCTGAAGACAGCTTCCTCAACTGTGAGCTGGAACTGGTGTCCATCAAGCTGAAGACAGCTTCCTCAACTGTTAGCTGGAACTGAACTGGAGTCCATCAAGCTGAAGACAGCTTCCTCAACTGTTAGCTGGAACTGAACTGGAGTCCATCAAGCTGAAGACAGCTTCCTCAACTGTTAGCTGGAACTGAACTGGAGTCCATCAAGCTGAAGACAGCTTCCTCAACTGTGAGCTGAAGACAGCTTCCTCAAGCTGGAACTGGACTGGTGTCCATCAAGCTGAAGACAGCTTCCTCAACTGTGAGCTGGAACTGGACTGGTGTCCATCAAGCTGAAGACAGCTTCCTCAACTGTTAGCTGGAACTGGACTGGTGTCCATCAAGCTGAAGACAGCTTCCTCAACTGTTAGCTGGAACTGGACTGGTGTCCATCAAGCTGAAGACAGCTTCCACAACTGTTAGCTGGAACTGAACTGGAGTCCATCAAGCTGAAGACAGCTTCCTCAACTGTTAGCTGGAACTGGACTGGTGTCCATCAACTGTTAGCGGGAACTGGACTGGTGTCCATCAAGCTGAAGACAGCTCCTCAACTGTGAGCTGGAACTGGTGTCCATCAAGCTGAAGACAGCTTCTACAACTGTTAGCTGGAACTGAACTGGAGTCCATCAAGCTGAAGACAGCTTTCTCAACTGTGAGCTGGAACTGGACTGGTGTCCATCAAGCTGAAGACAGCTTCCACAACTGTTAGCTGGAACTGGACTGGTGTCCATCAAGCTGAAGACAGCTTCCTCAACTGTTAGCTGGAACTGGACTGGTGTCCATCAAGCTGAAGACAGCTTCCTCAGCTGTTAGCTGGAACTGGACTGGTGTCCATCAAGCTGAAGACAGCTTCCTCAACTGTTAGCTGGAACTGGACTGGTGTCCATCAAGCTGAAGACAGCTTCCTCAACTGTGAGCTGGAACTGGACTGGTGTCCATCAAGCTGAAGACAGCTTCCTCAACTGTGAGCTGGAACTGGTGTCCATCAAGCTGAAGACAGCTTCCTCAACTGTGAGCTGGAACTGGTGTCCATCAAGCTGAAGACAGCTTCCTCAACTGTGAGCTGGAACTGAACTAGTGTCCATCAAGCTGAAGACAGCTTCCTAAACTGTGAGCTGGAACTGGACTGGTGTCCATCAAGCTGAAGACAGCTTCCTCAACTGTGAGCAGGAACTGGACTGGTGTCCATCAAGCTGAAGACAGCTTCGTCAACTGTCAGCTGGAAACATCAAGCTGAAGACAGCTTTCTCAACTGTTAGCTGGAACTGGACTGGTGTCCATCAAGCTGAAGACAGACTGTGAGCAGCTTCCTGCTGTTAGCTGGAACTGTCCATCAAGCTGAAGACAGCTTTCTCAACTGTTAGCTGGAACTGGACTGGTGTCCATCAAGCTGAAGACAGCTTCCTTAACTGTGAGCTGGAACTGAACTGGAGTCCATCAAGCTGAAGACAGCTTCCACAACTGTTAGCTGGAACTGGTGTCCATCAAGCTGAAGACAGCTTCCACAACTGTTAGCTGGAACTGAACTGGTGTCCATCAAGCTGAAGACAGCTTCCACAACTGTTAGCTGGAACTGGACTGGTGTCCATCAAGCTGAAGACAGCTTCCTCAACTGTTAGCTGGAACTGGACTGGTGTCCATCAAGCTGAAGACAGCTTCCTCAACTGTTAGCTGGAACTGGACTGGTGTCCATCAAGCTGAAGACAGCTTCCTCAGCTTCCTCAGCTGTTAGCTGGAACTGGACTGGTGTCCATCAAGCTGAAGACAGCTTCCTCAGCTGTGAGCTGGAACTGGACTGGTGTCCATCAAGCTGAAGACAGCTTCCTCAGCTGTTAGCTGGAACTGGACTGGTGTCCATCAAGCTGAAGACAGCTTCCTCAGCTGTTAGCTGGAACTGGACTGGTGTCCATCAAGCTGAAGACAGCTTCCTCAGCTGTTAGCTGGAACTGGACTGGTGTCCATCAAGCTGAAGACAGCTTCCTCAGCTGTTAGCTGGAACTGGACTGGTGTCCATCAAGCTGAAGACAGCTTCCTCAACTGTTAGCTGGAACTGGACTGGTGTCCATCAAGCTGAAGACAGCTTCCTCAACTGTTAGCTGGAACTGGACTGGTGTCCATCAAGCTGAAGACAGCTTTCCTGTTAGCAACTGGTGTCCTCAAGTGAAGCTGGAACTGGTCCATCAACTGGTGTCCATCAAGCTGAAGACAGCTTCCTCAACTGTTAGCTGGAACTGGACTGGTGTCCATCAAGCTGAAGACAGCTTCCTCAACTGTTAGCTGGAACTGGACTGGTGTCCATCAAGCTGAAGACAGCTTCCTCAACTGTTAGCTGGAACTGGACTGGTGTCCATCAAGCTGAAGACAGCTTCCTCAGCTGTTAGCTGGAACTGGACTGGTGTCCATCAAGCTGAAGACAGCTTCCTCAGCTGTTAGCTGGAACTGGACTGGTGTCCATCAAGCTGAAGACAGCTTCCTCAGCTGTTAGCTGGAACTGGACTGGTGTCCATCAAGCTGAAGACAGCTTCCTCAGCTGTTAGCTGGAACTGGACTGGTGTCCATCAAGCTGAAGACAGCTTCCTCAGCTGTTAGCTGGAACTGGACTGGTGTCCATCAAGCTGAAGACAGCTTCCTCAGCTGTTAGCTGGAACTGGACTGGTGTCCATCAAGCTGAAGACAGCTTCCTCAGCTGTTAGCTGGAACTGGACTGGTGTCCATCAAGCTGAAGACTGGTGTCCATCCTCTGGAACTGGACTGGTGAGCTGTTAGCTGGAACTGGACTGGTGTCCATCAAGCTGAAGACAGCTTTCTCAACTGTCAGCTGGAACTGGACTGGTGTCCATCAAGCTGAAGACAGCTTCCTCAACTGTTAGCTGGAACTGGACTGGTGTCCATCAAGCTGAAGACAGCTTCCTCAGCTGTTAGCTGGAACTGGACTGGTGTCCATCAAGCTGAAGACAGCTTCCTCAGCTGTTAGCTGGAACTGGACTGGTGTCCATCAAGCTGAAGACAGCTTCCTCAGCTGTTAGCTGGAACTGGACTGGTGTCCATCAAGCTGAAGACAGCTTCCTCAACTGTTAGCTGGAACTGGACTGGTGTCCATCAAGCTGAAGACAGCTTCCTCAGCTGTTAGCTGGAACTGGACTGGTGTCCATCAAGCTGAAGACAGCTTCCTCAGCTGTTAGCTGGAACTGGACTGGTGTCCATCAAGCTGAAGACAGCTTCCTCAGCTGTTAGCTGGAACTGGACTGGTGTCCATCAAGCTGAAGACAGCTGTTAGCTGGAACTGGACTGGTGTCCATCAAGCTGAAGACAGCTTCCTCAGCTGTTAGCTGGAACTGGACTGGTGTCCATCAAGCTGAAGACAGCTTCCTCAACTGTTAGCTGGAACTGGACTGGTGTCCATCAAGCTGAAGACAGCTTCCTCAGCTGTTAGCTGGAACTGGACTGGTGTCCATCAAGCTGAAGACAGCTTCCTCAGCTGTTAGCTGGAACTGGACTGGTGTCCATCAAGCTGAAGACAGCTTCCTCAGCTGTTAGCTGGAACTGGACTGGTGTCCATCAAGCTGAAGACAGCTTCCTCAGCTGTTAGCTGGAACTGGACTGGTGTCCATCAAGCTGAAGACAGCTTCCTCAGCTGTTAGCTGGAACTGGACTGGTGTCCATCAAGCTGAAGACAGCTTCCTCAGCTGTTAGCTGGAACTGGACTGGTGTCCATCAAGCTGAAGACAGCTTCCTCAGCTGTTAGCTGGAACTGGACTGGTGTCCATCAAGCTGAAGACAGCTTCCTCAGACTGTTAGCTGGAACTGGACTGGTGTCCATCAAGCTGAAGACAGCTTCCTCAACTGTTAGCTGGAACTGGACTGGTGTCCATCAAGCTGAAGACAGCTTCCTCAGCTGTTAGCTGGAACTGGACTGGTGTCCATCAAGCTGAAGACAGCTTCCTCAGCTGTTAGCTGGAACTGGACTGGTGTCCATCAAGCTGAAGACAGCTTCCTCAGCTGTTAGCTGGAACTGGACTGGTGTCCATCAAGCTGAAGACAGCTTCCTCAGCTGTTAGCTGGAACTGGACTGGTGTCCATCAAGCTGAAGACAGCTTCCTCAACTGTTAGCTGGAACTGGACTGGTGTCCATCAAGCTGAAGACAGCTTCCTCAGCTGTTAGCTGGAACTGGACTGGTGTCCATCAAGCTGAAGACAGCTTCCTCAACTGTTAGCTGGAACTGGACTGGTGTCCATCAAGCTGAAGACAGCTTCCTCAGCTGTTAGCTGGAACTGGACTGGTGTCCATCAAGCTGAAGACAGCTTCCTCAACTGTTAGCTGGAACTGGACTGGTGTCCATCAAGCTGAAGACAGCTTCCTCAGCTGTTAGCTGGAACTGGACTGGTGTCCATCAAGCTGAAGACAGCTTCCTCAGCTGTTAGCTGGAACTGGACTGGTGTCCATCAAGCTGAAGACAGCTTCCTCAGCTGTTAGCTGGAACTGGACTGGTGTCCATCAAGCTGAAGACAGCTTCCTCAGCTGTTAGCTGGAACTGGACTGGTGTCCATCAAGCTGAAGACAGCTTCCTCAGCTGTTAGCTGGAACTGGACTGGTGTCCATCAAGCTGAAGACAGCTTCCTCTGGAACTGGACTGTTAGCTGGAACTGGACTGGTGTCCATCAAGCTGAAGACAGCTTCCTCAGCTGTTAGCTGGAACTGGACTGGTGTCCATCAAGCTGAAGACAGCTTCCTCAGCTGTTAGCTGGAACTGGACTGGTGTCCATCAAGCTGAAGACAGCTTCCTCAAGCTGTTAGCTGGAACTGGACTGGTGTCCATCAAGCTGAAGACAGCTTCCTCAACTGTTAGCTGGAACTGGACTGGTGTCCATCAAGCTGAAGACAGCTTCCTCAACTGTTAGCTGGAACTGGACTGGTGTCCATCAAGCTGAAGACAGCTTCCTCAGCTGTTAGCTGGAACTGGACTGGTGTCCATCAAGCTGAAGACAGCTTCCTCAGCTGTTAGCTGGAACTGGACTGGTGTCCATCAAGCTGAAGACAGCTTCCTCAGCTGTTAGCTGGAACTGGACTGGTGTCCATCAAGCTGAAGACAGCTTCCTCAGCTGTTAGCTGGAACTGGACTGGTGTCCATCAAGCTGAAGACAGCTTCCTCAGCTGTTAGCTGGAACTGGACTGGTGTCCATCAAGCTGAAGACAGCTTCCTCAGCTGTTAGCTGGAACTGGACTGGTGTCCATCAAGCTGAAGACAGCTTCCTCAGCTGTTAGCTGGAACTGGACTGGTGTCCATCAAGCTGAAGACAGCTTCCTCAAGCTGTTAGCTGGAACTGGACTGGTGTCCATCAAGCTGAAGACAGCTTCCTCAGCTGTTAGCTGGAACTGGACTGGTGTCCATCAAGCTGAAGACCGCTTCCTCAAGCTGTTAGCTGGAACTGGACTGGTGTCCATCAAGCTGAAGACAGCTTCCTCAGCTGTTAGCTGGAACTGGACTGGTGTCCATCAAGCTGAAGACAGCTTCCTCAGCTGTTAGCTGGAACTGGACTGGTGTCCATCAAGCTGAAGACAGCTTCCTCAGCTGTTAGCTGGAACTGGACTGGTGTCCATCAAGCTGAAGACAGCTTCCTCAGCTGTTAGCTGGAACTGGACTGGTGTCCATCAAGCTGAAGACAGCTTCCTCAGCTGTTAGCTGGAACTGGACTGGTGTCCATCAAGCTGAAGACAGCTTCCTCAGCTGTTAGCTGGAACTGGACTGGTGTCCATCAAGCTGAAGACAGCTGAAGACAGCTTCCTCAGCTGTTAGCTGGAACTGGACTGGTGTCCATCAAGCTGAAGACAGCTTCCTCAGCTGTTAGCTGGAACTGGACTGGTGTCCATCAAGCTGAAGACAGCTTCCTCAGCTGTTAGCTGGAACTGGACTGGTGTCCATCAAGCTGAAGACAGCTTCCTCAGCTGTTAGCTGGAACTGGACTGGTGTCCATCAAGCTGAAGACAGCTTCCTCAGCTGTTAGCTGGAACTGGACTGGTGTCCATCAAGCTGAAGACAGCTTCCTCAGCTGTTAGCTGGAACTGGACTGGTGTCCATCAAGCTGAAGACAGCTTCCTCAGCTGGAACTGGACTGTCAAGCTGAAGACAGCTGGAACTGGACTGGTGTCCATCAAGCTGAAGACAGCTTCCTCAGCTGTTAGCTGGAACTGGACTGGTGTCCATCAAGCTGAAGACAGCTTCCTCAGCTGTTAGCTGGAACTGGACTGGTGTCCATCAAGCTGAAGACAGCTTCCTCAGCTGTTAGCTGGAACTGGACTGGTGTCCATCAAGCTGAAGACAGCTTCCTCAGCTGTTAGCTGGAACTGGACTGGTGTCCATCAAGCTGAAGACAGCTTCCTCAGCTGTTAGCTGGAACTGGACTGGTGTCCATCAAGCTGAAGACAGCTTCCTCAGCTGTTAGCTGGAACTGGACTGGTGTCCATCAAGCTGAAGACAGCTTCCTCAGCTGTTAGCTGGAACTGGACTGGTGTCCATCAAGCTGAAGACAGCTTCCTCAGCTGTTAGCTGGAACTGGACTGGTGTCCATCAAGCTGAAGACAGCTTCCTCAGCTGTTAGCTGGAACTGGACTGGTGTCCATCAAGCTGAAGACAGCTTCCTCAGCTGTTAGCTGGAACTGGACTGGTGTCCATCAAGCTGAAGACAGCTTCCTCAGCTGTTAGCTGGAACTGGACTGGTGTCCATCAAGCTGAAGACAGCTTCCTCAGCTGTTAGCTGGAACTGGACTGGTGTCCATCAAGCTGAAGACAGCTTCCTCAGCTGTTAGCTGGAACTGGACTGGTGTCCATCAAGCTGAAGACAGCTTCCTCAGCTGTTAGCTGGAACTGGACTGGTGTCCATCAAGCTGAAGACAGCTTCCTCAGCTGTTAGCTGGAACTGGACTGGTGTCCATCAAGCTGAAGACAGCTTCCTCAGCTGTTAGCTGGAACTGGACTGGTGTCCATCAAGCTGAAGACAGCTTCCTCAAGCTGTTAGCTGGAACTGGACTGGTGTCCATCAAGCTGAAGACAGCTTCCTCAGCTGTTAGCTGGAACTGGACTGGTGTCCATCAAGCTGAAGACAGCTTCCTCAGCTGTTAGCTGGAACTGGACTGGTGTCCATCAAGCTGAAGACAGCTTCCTCAGCTGTTAGCTGGAACTGGACTGGTGTCCATCAAGCTGAAGACAGCTTCCTCAGCTGTTAGCTGGAACTGGACTGGTGTCCATCAAGCTGAAGACAGCTTCCTCAGCTGTTAGCTGGAACTGGACTGGTGTCCATGGAATTGGACTGGTGTCCATCAAGCTGAAGACAGCTTCCTCAGCTGTTAGCTGGAACTGGACTGGTGTCCATCAAGCTGAAGACAGCTTCCTCAGCTGTTAGCTGGAACTGGACTGGTGTCCATCAAGCTGAAGACAGCTTCCTCAGCTGTTAGCTGGAACTGGACTGGTGTCCATCAAGCTGAAGACAGCTTCCTCAGCTGTTAGCTGGAACTGGACTGGTGTCCATCAAGCTGAAGACAGCTTCCTCAGCTGTTAGCTGGAACTGGACTGGTGTCCATCAAGCTGAAGACAGCTTCCTCAGCTGTTAGCTGGAACTGGACTGGTGTCCATCAAGCTGAAGACAGCTTCCTCAGCTGTTAGCTGGAACTGGACTGGTGTCCATCAAGCTGAAGACAGCTTCCTCAGCTGTTAGCTGGAACTGGACTGGTGTCCATCAAGCTGAAGACAGCTTCCTCAGCTGTTAGCTGGAACTGGACTGGTGTCCATCAAGCTGAAGACAGCTTCCTCAGCTGTTAGCTGGAACTGGACTGGTGTCCATCAAGCTGAAGACAGCTTCCTCAGCTGTTAGCTGGAACTGGACTGGTGTCCATCAAGCTGAAGACAGCTTCCTCAGCTGTTAGCTGGAACTGGACTGGTGTCCATCAAGCTGAAGACAGCTTCCTCAGCTGTTAGCTGGAACTGGACTGGTGTCCATCAAGCTGAAGACAGCTTCCTCAGCTGTTAGCTGGAACTGGACTGGTGTCCATCAAGCTGAAGACAGCTTCCTCAGCTGTTAGCTGGAACTGGACTGGTGTCCATCAAGCTGAAGACAGCTTCCTCAGCTGTTAGCTGGAACTGGACTGGTGTCCATCAAGCTGAAGACAGCTTCCTCAGCTGTTAGCTGGAACTGGACTGGTGTCCATCAAGCTGAAGACAGCTTCCTCAGCTGTTAGCTGGAACTGGACTGGTGTCCATCAAGCTGAAGACAGCTTCCTCAGCTGTTAGCTGGAACTGGACTGGTGTCCATCAAGCTGAAGACAGCTTCCTCAGCTGTTAGCTGGAACTGGACTGGTGTCCATCAAGCTGAAGACAGCTTCCTCAGCTGTTAGCTGGAACTGGACTGGTGTCCATCAAGCTGAAGACAGCTTCCTCAGCTGTTAGCTGGAACTGGACTGGTGTCCATCAAGCTGAAGACAGCTTCCTCAGCTGTTAGCTGGAACTGGACTGGTGTCCATCAAGCTGAAGACAGCTTCCTCAGCTGTTAGCTGGAACTGGACTGGTGTCCATCAAGCTGAAGACAGCGTCCTCAACTCACACAACAACACTCCTGGTTATATAATAATTAAAATAAACATCTGTTTTCTCTCACTATCACTTCTGCCTCTCATGACGATTTACTTAAATAAAATTTTCAATCACCAAATATCAAGGTAAGTGTATGTTAAATATCAAGGTAAGTGTATGTTAAATATCAAGGTAAGTGTATGTTAAATATCAAGGTAAGTGTATGTTAAATATCAAGGTAAGTGTATGTTAAATATCAAGGTAAGTGTATGTTAAATATCAAGGTAAGTGTCAAGGTAAGTGTATGTTAAATATCAAGGTAAGTGTATGTTAAATATCAAGGTAAGTGTATGTTAAATATCAAGGTAAGTGTATGTTAAATATCAAGGTAAGTGTATGTTAAATATCAAGGTAAGTGTATGTTAAATATCAAGGTAAGTGTATGTTAAATATCAAGGTAAGTGTATGTTAAATATCAAGGTAAGTGTATGTTAAATATCAAGGTAAGTGTATGTTAAATATCAAGGTAAGTGTATGTTAAATATCAAGGTAAGTGTATGTTAAATATCAAGGTAAGTGTATGTTAAATATCAAGGTAAGTGTATGTTAAATATCAAGGTAAGTGTGTGTTAAATATCAAGGTAAGTGTATGTTAAATATCAAGGTAAGTGTATGTTAAATATCAAGGTAAGTGTATGTTAAATATCAAGGTAAGTGTATGTTAAATATATCAAGGTAAGTGTATGTTAAATATCAAGGTAAGTGTATGTTAAATATCAAGGTAAGTGTGTGTTAAATA
>NW_027196493.1:0-45000 GCF_038502225.1 Cherax quadricarinatus
CCAGTCTGTCCAGGTCTCTTTGAAGTCCTGCCTGATCCTCATCTGATTTAATTCTCCTCGTTAACTTCACATCATCTGCAAACAGGGACACTTCTGAGTCTAACCCTTCCATCATGTCGTTCACATATACTACCAAAAATAGGACTGGTCCTAGGACCGACTCCTGTGGGACCCACCTATTCTTGTCACAGGTGCCCACTGTGTGTGTCTGTATGTGTGTGTGTGTGTGTGTGTGTGTGTGTGTGTGTGTGTGTGTGTGTGTGTGTGTGTGTGCTTGTGCATGTGTGTTTGTGTATGTGTGTGCGTGTGTGTTTTTGAGTGCGTGAGTGTGTGTGTGTGTCTGTATGTACTCACCTATTTGTACTTACCTATTTGTGGTTGCAGGGGTCGAGTCTTAGCTCCTGGCCCCCCGCCTCTTCACTGGTTGTACTGTGTGTGTGTTCTTGTGTATATTCGTGTGTTAGGGTGGGGGAGGGGGTTGAGTAGGTAGCTGGTTAGGGAGAGGGGGATATATGGTCAGGGAAAGGAGAGATGGTTAGGGAGGGAGGAGGTGGTTAGGGGAGGGGGATAGATGGTTAGGGGAGGGGAGAGATTGTTAGGAGGGAGAGGGAGAGTTGTTAGGGGAGGGGGAGAGATGGTTAGGGGAGGGGGAGAGATAGTTAGAGGGAGGTGGAGAGATGGTTAGGAGGAGGGGAGAGATGGTTAGGGGAGGGGGAGAGATGGTTAGGGTAGTGAGAGAGATGGATAGGGGAGAGGGAGAGATGGTTAAGGGGAGTGAGAGAGATGGTTAGGGGATGGGGAGAGATGGGTAGGGGAAGGGGGAGAGATGGTTAGGGGATGGGAGGGGAGATGGGTAGGGGAAGGGGGAGATGGATTAGGGAGAGGGAGAGATGGTTTGGGGCATGGGGGAGAGATGGTTTGAGGGGAGGGTGAGAGATTGTAAGGGGGAGGGGAGAGATGGGGAGGGGGAAGGGGAGAGATGGTTAGAGGGGAGGGGGAGAGATAGTTAAGGAGGGGAGATGGATGGGGTTGGGGAGGGGAGATGGTTAGGGGAGTGAGAGAGATGGTTAGGGGATGGGGAGAGATGGTTAGGGAAGGGGGAGAGATGGTTAGGGGAGAGGGAGAGATGGTTTGGGCATGGGGAGAGATGGTTTGAGGAGGGTGAGAGATTGTAAGGGGAGGGGGAGAGATGGGGAGGGGAGGGGGAGAGATGGTTAGAGGGAGGGGAGAGATAGTTAGGGGAGGGGAGAGATTTAGGGAGGGGAGAGATGGCTAGGAGGGAGGGGGAGAGATGGTTAGGGGAGGGCAAGAGATGGTTAGGAGGAGGGGAGAGATGGTTAGGGGAGGGGGGAGAGATGGTTAGAGGGAGGGGAGAGATGGTTAGGGGAGGGGAGAGATAGTTAGAGGGAGGAGAGATGGTTAGGGGAGAGGGAGATGGATGGAGGGAGGGGAGAGATGGTTAGGGTGAGGGAGAGATGGTTAGAGGGAAGGGGAGAGATGGTTAGGGGAGGGGGAGAGATGGTTAGAGGAGGGGGAGAGATGGATGGGGAGGGGAGGGAGAGATGGTTAGGGGAGGGGAGAGATGGTTTAGGGGAGGGGGAGAGATGGTTAGGGGAGGGGGAGAAATGGTTAGGGGAGGGCAAGAGATGGTTAGGGGAGGGGGGAGAGATGGTTAGGAGGGAGGGGAGAGATGGTTAGGGGGAGGGCAAGAGATGGTTAGGGGAGGGGGAGAGATGGTTAGAGGGGAGGGGAGAGATAGTTAATGGGGAGGGGGAGAGGTGGTTAGGGGAGGGGAGAGATGGCTAGAGGAGGGGAGAGATGGTTAGGGGGAGGGCAGAGAGTATGGTTAGGGGAGGGGGAGAGATGGTTAGAGGGAGGGAGAGAGATGATTAGGGGGAGGGGTAATGGAGGGTGTAGTTGGTATGTTGCATGCACTCTGTCATGTAGGCTCAAATTTGTTGTCCCACCTCTGTTTCTTAGTAATGCTACCTTCTCCACTTATTGGGTTCTCTGGATTAAATACCAATTACTGTTGGTTATTATCTTATTCTGTGCTAACACTGAGAGAGGACCTCCTTGCTTACAGTTGGCAGGACCTATATAATTACCCGACCCCCAGCACCACGTTTAGGCAAGTACATACGTCTGGCAGCACTGAACTCGTTGACTCCTGACTCCTGGTTCCACTTCAGTTTCTTCTCTATCTGCATTTTGATCCCATTTACAATGCTTCTATCACAGAACTTGATTTGCATTTCACTGACTGCCTTGGGGTCACACCTTATCAATTATCATTTATGATGGCTGGCACTGGTGCCTGGCCGCATGAGACCATGACTCAATGTTGTACGCTTGTTATTATCTAATACACTGTTGCTATCCAATACACTTGCTATTATCTAATGCACTACTGCAACTAATGGCAACACTGCCTACTCCCGGCTCTAGGCCTTCTCTCCCCACTTCTGGCACTGATTTCACTCTCAAAATTATTTAAGTAATTTGTTGCCCTCGTCTCCCTTTTCTGGTTTAGGCAGCTTGTGTGTGTGTGTGTGTGTGTGTGTGTGTGTGTGTGTGTGTGTGTGTGTGTGTGTGTGTGTGTGTGTGTGCGTGTGTGTGTGTGTGTGTGTGTGTGTGTGTGTGTGTGTGCGTGCGTGTGTGCGTGCATGTGTACGTGATTGCATGTTTGCTTGTTTGTGAGTGCGTGTGTCTGCGTGTTTTTTCTGCTCTCGAGTCAGAGAAATGCTGGTCTGAGTGCGTGCGAGTTAAGATCTTTAAGTTTTTCCTTCGAACTCGTTACAAGTCTCTCCAGCTGCTTCTCTTTCTTTCCTCTCCTACTTTCTGTATTCTCTCATACTATCTCTCCTTTCTCTCTCTCTCTCTCTCTCTCTCTCTCTCTCTCTCTCTCTCTCTCTCTCTCTCTCTCTCTCTCTCTCTCTCTCTCTCTCTCTCTCTCTCTCTCTCTCTCTCTCTCTCTCTCTCTCTCTCTCTCACACACACACACACACACACACACACACACACCCTCCCTCTCTCCAAAGTATTATTTTAAAAATCTTGGGGCTAGCCTCCTCTGTATTTGACTGAAGAAGCCATTTGTGAAGGCGAAATGTTTCGGAATAAAGATGCCTAACTGTTGCACATGTCTTATCAACTTAATTATCACCTTTAGACTCTTGGCCAAGTTTTTCTTTGAAGCTCTGCATAGAAAAAATTAGGACAGCTAAAAAGTAGGCCTTTATTGAGGTGACTGTCCACAAATGTAGAATCCACACTCTTTCATGTTCACCTCTGATGAACATTATAAAGTGTTATACCCAATGTTTGTTGGCCTGATTTTTTTTTTAATCTGTCTTTCGGTTACTGAAATTAATTAAAGTTTCTGACTTCATTCAGAATCTTGAACCGATGGGCTGTGTTGAAAAAGGATTTAGCCCTCACAGAAAAGTTTGGGTAAACACATTGTTCATTGAGTCTTGTGATACAGCTGTATATCTTGTGATACAGCTGTATATCTTGTGATACAGCTGTATATCTTGTGATACAGCTGTATATCTTGTGATACAGCTGTATATCTTGTGATACAGCTGTATATCTTGTGATACAGCTGTATATCTTGTGATACAGCTATATATCTGCTGCAAGTATATTTGTTGCTCGACCAGTTATCTCTGTCAAATCTCTTGGCTTCCGTCACAGTTACTTTTATTTTGGTAGGGTTAGAAGGGTTTATTTAAATCAGAGGTGTAAATGCGGATTTTGTGCATGCATTTATTCCCTGCATCGTCATGCTTGCAATTTTTGTGCTGAAATTAGTTGAGACGACATTAAGGTAACCCTCTTCAAGACGTCATAATCTATCTTTCCACAAGCTGTTGTGCTATAACCTTTTGAGGAAGAACATAACGTTTTCGCGATTTTCTGCTCCATGATAGTGTGATGCCGGACTGTCAGGTGGGGCGAACTCATTAATATCTTCCGTCTTGAGTTTTTTAATTGTTGCAATGTTTCGCTCTCCAGGAGCTTTGTCAAGCTTGGAAAAGCTCCTGGACAGCTGCACCTTGTGTCCTTTTACTTTACATAGAGCCCAAGATAAGAGGTCCGCAACAGTTTGAAAACATGTGTAATATGACTTTTATTTTGACGGTCATGGTTATCAAGATTTTTTTCAGTTACTAATTTTGTTTCAGTTTTAAATTAAGTTAAGGTAATTTTGGTTTAGTTACGCTAGCTTGAGATAGGCTTGATTACGTAAGCCTATAAAAACGCAAATAACAATGACAGACTTTATTTCCATAAACTACAACATACAATAGACTGTCATGCATAAACTTCTTTATAGAAGCCCCTTCTAATGCAGAGCATTTTAATCAACCTTAATATTAACTAATAACTACTAAGCAACTATTTTATTAGATTAGTTTACTAGGATGCCAATGTTTGCAATCTTTGATATTTTGTCTACATAGCGTTTTGCTTCATGAGTCATGATATATTGAGTCGTTTTCGTTACAGTTTGATATAACATTTGGTTAATAGCTGTGATGAAATATTTTGGTGCTAATTAGATCATTACTAAAACTAATTTCATTTGGATCAACAGAGCTGCTTTTGATAAAATGAGCTTTAATATATTTAATCGAAATAATGTTTAGGTCAAAATTTGGAGAATATTACCATAATTAAGCAAATTTCGAAAGCCGGCCGATATTCGTCTCAGTGAAGCTGCGTGAACTATTTACACAGTTATATTTTGAACGTATATTATATTTTGAACGTATATTATATTTTGAACGTATATTATATTTTGAACGTATATTATATTTTAACGTATATTATATTTTGAACGTATATTAATTACTCTTGGTGCAAGAATGGGGGGTGAATTTAGATTTAAATTAAAAAAAAAGCATACAAGATAAAAAAAAAAAAATCATACAAGAATTACGATAAAGAATTTTTTTCAAACAGATTAATAAGTATATATGACTTTGTCACAAACATCGCTGCATGGAAGAAATAAAACAAATGTAAATGGCCTTAGTTTTCCAACTCATTTCAATAAATGTTTTATTGACTGTTATGGCTCGTTTAACTCGTGATTATTATCTTCCATCGCGTCAAATATTTATTTGACTCTTGATTTTATATTATGTCGAAGAAGAACTTTGCACATACCCAACTATTTGCTCTCCAAGTTAGTTTTAAATGCTTTGCATTAGTACAATGAATAAAATGCACATTGTTTCTGACATTATACATTTCTAATGTAGAAAATGCATGCAAAGGATCCGTTAGGCCTTTTCACTTCTATACCTCGCAGCCTCTTCAGTGCGGTGCCTTGGTGCTAACACCAGCCTTGCCGAGGAAAAAAATGAACTGCCCTTCCCTTCCCTTCCTATGGTCAAGGATAATTACCTCCTATTCATACAGGAACAGCATAACCCATATGAGTTTAGCTTAAACTTAACATTGAAGATAATCATGTTGTTCACGCCCAATAGTTATGTCTGGGTTCCCGTCTGGGGACATTGTTTACACATCGCTGTTAGCGGAAATTAATTGTTATGGAGGACTCCCATTCAACAGATGAAATGTTGCATTTAATTAGTAAAATAAATATTAGAGTTGTCAAGTGGCAATTTATGCTTATGCTCAGAAATGTAAATTAGTGGCCGTCAGTAACATGCCATTTAACTTTGAAAAAAAAAATAATATTCGCATTATTCTTTAAAACATTAAAACTTTCGCATAAATAGGCTATGTAAATTAAAAACAATCATTTACCACCAAACACGTCCTCTAAATTCATAAAATAAACAGATGCGCTATTTCTCTTGTATGACAACTGAACCGTTAATATAACGTCATTTTACAAAATTGTAATTGCCTGATTTCCTGACGTAATATACGTAAATGATTGCAAAACGTTGTTGCTTAAGAGTCTTTCAGCTGTGTATATCTTGGAAATAAATGGTATAAAATACCGACACAATGGAAATATAAACACATGCAGTTTAATGTGATCCTTTATTGACAATGTTTCGCTCATACAGTGGACTTTTTCAAGTCAGAAACAGATCTACCTGACTATAAATACTCACGTACCTTCCACCCCAGGTAGATCTGTTTGTGACGTGAAAAAGCCCACTGTGTGGGCGAAACGTTGTCAATAAAGGATCACATTAAACTGCATATGTGTTTATATTTCCATTGTGTATATCTTACAACCAGTCACACCCTTCACAGGGTACCGAAACCGACTTTGCTTGTATTTATTTAAATTTTATTTTGTGGTTTCTTATTTGTAGTATTTAACCGCAGTCGTGATATCTGAATATTCTTTCGTAGTTTTTTAACATAAGTGGTACTGAAAAACTTTTGTGGTATATAAATGCTTTTTTAAAGGTTCTAAATTCTGGTGGTATCTAAACTTATTGGTGGTATCTTAATATCTTTCTTGCTTTCTAACACTATTGTGGTATCTAAACACTTTAATGGTATATGTTATATATATAAATATATTTTTTATTATTTTTTATTATCACACTGGCCGATTCCCACCAAGGCAGGGTGGCCCGAAAAAGAAAAACTTTCACCATCATTCACTCCATCACTGTCTTGCCAGAAGGGTGCTTTACACTACAGTTTTTAAACTGCAACATTAACACCCCTCCTTCAGAGTGCAAGCACTGTACTTCCCATCTCCAGGACTCAAGTCCGGCCTGCCGGTTTCCCTGAATCCCTTCATAAATGTTACTTTGCTCACACTCCAACAGCACGTCAAGTATTAAAAACCATTTGTCTCCATTCACTCCTATCAAACACGCTCACGCATGCCTGCTGGAAGTCCAAGCCCCTCGCACACAAAACCTCCTTTACCCCCTCCCTCCAACCCTTCCTAGGCCGACCCCTACCCCGCCTTCCTTCCACTACAGACTGATACACTCTTGAAGTCATTCTGTTTCGCTCCATTCTCTCTACATGTCCGAACCACCTCAACAACCCTTCCTCAGCCCTCTGGACAACAGTTTTGGTAATCCCGCACCTCCTCCTAACTTCCAAACTACGAATTCTCTGCATTATATTCACACCACACATTGCCCTCAGACATGACATCTCCACTGCCTCCAGCCTTCTCCTCGCTGCAACATTCATCACCCACGCTTCACACCCATATAAGAGCGTTGGTAAAACTATACTCTCATACATTCCCCCTCTTTGCCTCCAAGGACAAAGTTCTTTGTCTCCACAGACTCCTAAGTGCACCACTCACTCTTTTTCCCTCATCAATTCTTTGATTCACCTCATCTTTCATAGACCCATCCGCTGACACGTCCACTCCCAAATATCTGAATACGTTCACCTCCTCCATACTCTCTCCCTCCAATCTGATATTCAATCTTTCATCACCTAATCTTTTTGTTATCCTCATAACCTTACTCTTTCCTGTATTCACCTTTAATTTTCTTCTTTTGCACACCCTACCAAATTCATCCACCAATCTCTGCAACTTCTCTTCAGAATCTCCCAAGAGCACAGTGTCATCGGCAAAGAGCAGCTGTGACAACTCCCACTTTGTGTGTGATTCTTTATCTTTTAACTCCACGCCTCTTGCCAAGACCCTCGCATTTACTTCTCTTACAACCCCATCTATAAATATATTAAACAACCACGGTGACATCACACATCCTTGTCTAAGGCCCTACTTTTACTGGAAAAAATTTCCCTCTTTCCTACATACTCTAACTTGAGCCTCACTATCCTCGTAAAAACTCTTCACTGCTTTCAGTAACCTACCTCCTACACCATACACTTGCAACATCTGCCACATTGCCCCCCTATCCACCCTGTCATACGCCTTTTCCAAATCCATAAATGCCACAAAGACCTCTTTAGCCTTATCTAAATACTGTTCACTTATATGTTTCACTGTAAACACCTGGTCCACACACCCCCTACCTTTCCTAAAGCCTCCTTGTTCATCTGCTATCCTATTCTCCGTCTTACTCTTAATTCTTTCAATTATAACTCTACCATACACTTTACCAGGTACACTCAACAGACTTATCCCCCTATAATTTTTGCACTCTCTTTTATCCCCTTTGCCTTTATACAAAGGAACTATGCATGCTCTCTGCCAATCCCTAGGTACCTTACCCTCTTCCATACATTTATTAAATAATTGCACCAACCACTCCAAAACTATATCCCCACTGCTTTTAACATTTCTATCTTTATCCCATCAATCCCGGCTGCCTTACCCCCTTTCATTTTACCTACTGCCTCACGAACTTCCCCCACACTCACAACTGGCTCTTCCTCACTCCTACAAGATGTTATTCCTCCTTGCCCTATACACGAAATCACAGCTTCCCTATCTTCATCAACATTTAACAATTCCTCAAAATATTCCTTCCATCTTCCCAATACCTCTACCTCTCCATTTAATAACTCTCCTCTCCTATTTTTAACTGACAAATCCATTTGTTCTCTAGGCTTTCTTAACTTGTTAATCTCACTCCAAAACTTTTTCTTATTTTCAACAAAATTTGTTGATAACATCTCACCCACTCTCTCATTTGCTCTCTTTTTACATTGCTTCACCACTCTCTTAACTTCTCTCTTTTTCTCCATATACTCTTCCCTCCTTGCATCACTTCTACTTTGTAAAAACTTCTCATATGCTAACTTTTTCTCCCTTACTACTCTCTTTACATCATCATTCCACCAATCGCTCCTCTTCCCTCCTGCACCCACTCCTGTAACCACAAACTTCTGCTGAACACTCTAACACTACATTTTTAAACCTACCCCATACCTCTTCGACCCCCATTGCCTATGCTCTCATTAGCCCATCTATCCTCCAATAGCTGTTTATATCTTACCCTAACTGCCTCCTCTTTTAGTTTATAAACCTTCACCTCTCTCTTCCCCCCTGATGCTTCTATTCTCCTTGTATCCCATCTACCTTTTACTCTCAGTGTAGCTACAACTAGAAAGTGATCTGATATATCTGTGGCCCCTCTATAAACATGTACATCCTGAAGTCTACTCAACAGTCTTTTATCTACCAATACATAATCCAACAAACTACTGTCATTTCGCCCTACATCATATCGTGTATACTTATTTATCCTCTTTTTCTTAAAATATGTATTACCTATAACTAAACCCTTTCTATACAAAGTTCAATCAAAGGGCTCCCATTATCATTTACACCTGGCACCCCAAACTTACCTACCACACCCTCTCTAAAAGTTTCTCCTACTTTAGCATTCAAGTCCCCTACCACAATTACTCTCTCACTTGGTTCAAAGGCTCCTATACATTCACTTAACATCTCCCAAAATCTCTCTCTCTCCTCTGCATTCCTCTCTTCTCCAGGTGCATACACGCTTATTATGACCCACTTCTCGCATCCAACCTTTACTTTAATCCACATAATTCTTGAATTTACACATTCATATTCTCTTTTCTCCTTCCATAACTGATCATTTAACATTACTGCTACCCCTTCCTTTGCTCTAACTCACTCAGATACTCCAGATTTAATCCCATTTATTTCCCCCCACTGAAACTCTCCTACCCCCTTCAGCTTTGTTTCGCTTAGGGCCAGGACATCCAACTTCTTTTCATTCATAACATCAGCAATCATCTGTTTCTTGTCATCCGCACTACATCCACGCACATTTAAGCAACCCAGTTTTATAAAGTTTTTCTTCTTCTCTTTTTAGTAATTGTATACAGGAGAAGGGGTTACTAGCCCATTGCTCCCGGCATTTTAGTCGCCTCATACGACACGCATGGCTTACGGAGGAAAGATTCTTTTCCACTTCCCCATGGACAATAGAAGAAATAAAAAAGAACAAGAGCTATTTAGAAAAAGGAGAAAAACCTAGATGTATGTATATATATATATATGCATGTGCGTGTCTGTGAAGTGTGACCAAAGTGTAAGTAGGAGTAGCAAGATATCCCTGTTATCTTAGCGTGTTTATGAGACAGAAAAAGAAACCAGCAATCCTACCATCATGCAAAACAGTTACAGGTTTTTGTTTCACAGTCATCTGGCAGGACGGTAGTACTTCCCTGGGTGGTTGCTGTCTACCAACCTACTACCTTGTATATATATATATATATATATATATACACACATATATATATATATATATATATTATATATATATATTATATATATATATGTATATATATATATATATATATATATATATATATATATGCAAACAAGCACTGTGAAAGAGTAGTGAAATTCCAAGCGCTTTCGTGACTACTCACATTGTCAAGGAACTGTGATCTTATGGCATATATATATATATATATATATATATATATATATATATATAATATATATATATATATATATATATATATATATATATAGATATATATATATAAATATATATATATATATATAAATATATATATATATATATATATACCTACATGAAAACATATAACACACATTGAATAGTACTACAAAATCAAAAAGGTTTTCGGTGTAAATTGGGACCCTCAGAATAAAAAGGATATAATCAGGTTCGACCCACAGAAAGGGTGAGCAAGTGCTTCTCCGTAGATCAAGAGCCTGTCACCGGCATCACAAATAACCCTTTCTGAAGTGGTTGTTTCCCTGAACACATTTGTTATTTTGTAATTACCTGAGCGCAGGGTGAAGATGTTATTCAAGGTAAACTAATCATGACTCTGGAGATGACAACTCTGAGGCAGTTTATGCATGGAATCCGTAAAATAACAAAAACAAAAGTAATTTAATATTCGCTACTTAGGCCGTCGGTAATTACAGAATAGTAATGTGTATCGTTGCGTTGCCAATGTCAATACTGGGAGTTTTCTTGCCTTTGTACTACCGCGGGAGGTGTAGATGAGGATAACAACAGTTTCACTGCTTGTTGAGGTGCCTGAGCCTTAACATATGTTTACTCTTGTTTCGAGATCCGTAAACCACCTTGGGTGTGCACTTTTATAAACATATTTCAGCACAACCGCATTGGGAGACTTCATGACATTATTCTGAAGTTAAAAGATTGTATTTCCCTGACACATTTAATATTCAGGGTTGCTCTGTAATACTTCTTTGCAATGGTTAAGCTACTTACATTAGGTAATAAAATCTGTCGCCATAACCATGAAGACTTCAGTAGGGCTATGAGAATATCGTCGACATACATTGTACTATTAATGGCTCAGTAGCTACGAAAGTCTTACAGATTTCGTTCTATCTGGCCTGAAGTTTCATTTGGATGGGAATGCTCAATTTAGATGGTATATCATGCTTAGTCGAAGTCGAATTATGACCAGAGCTTCGGTAAGATGGGGAAGGAAGAAGGATGGGTTAGGATGGAAATATGGGAAAAATCTGGGTGGGGGGAGTGGAAGTAGTTAAGGTAAGTGGCCTAACCACTTTGGTTTTAATACATTTTAATGTGTGTGTGTGTGTAGCGCTGTTAATGAATTCATGAAATTCATAGAATGGGGTATAACACTTTACTCATCAGCTTCACACAGTTATATCAGATGTATAATTACATGACACTGAGTTGGTAGGGGTATACTTTTGTGCAATTTCCTTTTTTATCATGTTTAAATATATTAGAATTTATGAAGGTTTAATAATGTGATAAAATTTTGAAGCCATATACAGGTTGTCTTTCTTAAGCAGATAACTGAAAAAAAAATGAGAGACGAATAGGAGCACCAATATTTGTAGTATGCTAAAAAGAACTATGAAGGAGGCAGACATACAATGAAAACAACATAATTTGTGATTTAATATACTGCAAGTCACTATAAAAGAATGCATCAAAACAAATCATGAAATATTACAAATGACCTCCGAAGAGAAAAGGTTATACATTACTGCTCTGCATTAATGTCTCAAACGGGTAACTGGCACTGACGCATAATCTTCCAGGTGTAAGTAAAATGACAGACTGAGATGCAAGAAGAGGCATTGTGAGTACAATGCACCTTCAGATATTATCGTAGATTTATCAGCAATTATTTGCCCTCCTGGTGATGTATACAACGGTCAGTTTCTGCGCCAAAGAGATACTGCCGCGGCCCCAGTATAAGTCACTATGTTGTATGTATACTTAACTACACGAAAATTGAGACCAATCATGGCCAAGGGAAACGTCCGGCATTTTCTCAAAGTAGTTAAAAGTATTTGGTTGTGAATGAATACATCGTGCCCTCTCTCTCTCTCTCTCTCTCTCTCTCTCTCTCTCTCTCTCTCTCTCTCTCTCTCTCTCTCTCTCTCTCTCTCTCTCTCTCTCTAGGTCGAACATGGTGAATAAAACCAACAGTTATGTAAGAGACTCACATATTTGCTAACCAGGGCATTTCGCCAACCAGTGGCATTATCAATACAGTACCTGGAATCTGCCTGGAGGGTATTTCGGGGATCAACGCCCCTGAGGCCCGGTTCACGACCAGGCCTCCCGGTGGATCAGGGCCTGGTCAACCAGGCTGTTACTGCTGGCCGCACGTAGTCCAACGCACGAACCACAACCTGGCTGATCCGTCACCGACTTTAAGTATCTGTCCAGCTCCCTCTTGAAGGCAGCCAGGGTCCTATTGGTAATTCTTCTTATGCATGGTGGGAGGCTGTTGAACAGTCTTAGGGCCCGGACTCTTGTGGTGCTTTCTCTTAGTGTACCAATGGTGCCCCCTACTTTTCATTGGGGGTACTTTGCACAGCCTGCCCAGTCTTTTACTTTCGTAGGGAGTGATTTCCGTGTGCAGATTCGAGATCATTCCTTCTAGGATTTTCAAGTGTAGATTATGGTATCTCTCTCCCGCCTCCAAGCGTTCCCAGTAGCTGAGGTGCTTGATAGAAGCTTATATGTGCAGGTGAAAGGTACTCTGTATACTCTCTAGATCTGCAATTTCACCTGCTTTGAACGGAGATGTTAATGTGCAGCAATATTCCAGCCTAGAGAGAACAAGTGATTTGAAAAGGATCATCATTGGTTTGGCATCTCTTGTTCTGAACGTTCTCATTAACCAACCTATCATTTCTTTGCAGTAGTGATCGTGGCACTCTTGTGATCCTTGAAAGTGATATCCTCAGAGATTACCACTCCCAGGTCCCTCACATTATTTTTCCGCTCTATTGTGTGATCAAAGTTTGTAGTATACTCAGATCTAGATATTATCTCCTTCAGTTTTCCGTAACGGAGTAGTTGGAATTTGTCTTCATTGAACATCATATTGTTTTCCGTTGCCCATTGGAAAACTTGGTTTATATCTGGTTTATATTGATTTATATCTGCATGAGACTGTCATCAATACATGACCGTCTCATGCAGATCCTCGTATCGTCTGCAAAGGATGACACAGTGCTGTGGATTACATCTCTGTCTATGTCTCATATGAAGATGAGGAACAGGATGAGGGCGAGTACTGTGCCTTGTGGAACAGAGATTTTCACTATTGCGGCTTCCGATTTAACTCTGTTGACCAGTGCTCTTTGTGTTCGATTCGTTAGTAGGTTAAAGATCCATCTCCCCACTTTGCCAGTTATTCCTTTAGAACGTATTTTGTGCGCTATTACACCATGATCACACTTGTTAAAGGCTTTTGCAAAGTTTGTGTATATTACATCTGCATTTTGTTTTTCTTCCAGTGCATCCAAGGCTATATCATAGTGATCCAGTAGTTGCGAGAGGCAGGAGCGACCTCCTCTGAACCCATGTTGCCCTGGTTTGTGCAGTTTTTGGGAATCCAAGAGGTATGCAGTCGTGCTTCTTAGCACACTTTCTAAGCACACGGGGACAGTGAAACAAAGGCAGATTAAAAACACATCCTCCAACAAAGTTGGTGGGGTTTACAAGGTTCCATGTACTCAGTGTCCTCTCTCATGTATTGGTCAAACAGGTAAAATTCTGGAAACCAGAATAGCCCAACATAAATATTCAGCCAGGGCAGGGCAGGAATCTAACGCTGTCTTTAACCACATTATCTCCTGTAATCACCCACCGGGTTGAGATGCTGCCCGAATTATTGTATCAAACAGTTCCGTCATAGAAAGAAACATAATTGAGTTTTCACTCCTGAAAAATTACAGGAATACCGTATATAAAGCAAATTTTGGGTTATACAAGCTCGATATCTATCTAGTAGAATCTATTGTACACAACCTTAAACAACAATGCTATACAGAATCACAGGATTGCTCATTATGCCAGATGGTCTCATGATGGACTGGTGACGCTCGACCAGTTAGTTGTCTACGCACCAAAACACGATGCTACGTCAGTTAATGTATGGTTATATAACACGTTTAACTGTGATTGCACCATACATTGACAAGATTACCTGATTACATAAGTAGTGGGTTAAAGGATATCGGAAGTAGAAATATGGATCATAGAATATTATTGGAATGGTATAGAAGAATCCCAAGTAAGGCATAATAATCGATACTGAGAAGAATAGTAGACAATATAAAGGAAACGTCTCAGTACCCCTGAGAACATTCGAGAACAGGACATTTAAGCGGACAAAGAGCACATTAATTTCCTTGATGTTATTAATTAAATAGGTTACACAGAATAATAGCAATATATATGTAATATCCACTGAGAATGGTATTTCTCAAGTTATAAGACCTGTTCTAGACGGTTAGAAAACGCTTAGGGCGGACTATTATGCCTTTTAATTTCAAAATTCTTGACTTCTCAAAACCCTCTTACCCCATAAGGGGTGGACAGAGGATGGTGACAGTGGTGGGTGTGACACTGTCCACTGGTCACTTTCAAAGAGAGCCAGGAGGAGGCTACAGGCCCACTCTGCTATTCTGAGAAAAAAAAAAACTTCCCCTCACTCCTTCAGTTGCAATCTTGCAACATTGCATAGCTCCTGATGACACACTGAGAAGTGTGAAAGTACTTGAGCTAAAGATTTCCACCCCCTGTGGCTTGTCTTGCATAGTTGAGATCGCGTCCACACCGAGAATATACGGTGGTGTGGGTACCTCTGAGCTAATTTCATTCTACTCCCTGTTTGGTGTACTAGCTCAACGAGCAGTATTTTATATTATTGAACCCACAAACGAGTGGTATTGATCAATAAGAACACTGCCACTAGCCAAGGAGTCGAACCCATGCTGCTTTGGACCGTCTCATGGTGAGCGAAAGACAGGTGATGCTCTAGTCCACGGGACCACACAATTCTCAAGAATGACGCATCCAGCTAAGCTAGATGTTGCACGCGTCATCCGAGAACATACGGTGGTGTGGATGCCTCTGACCTAATTTCATTCTACTCCCTGTTTGGTGCACTAGCCCAACGAGGGAAAGATGGGATAAATATAAATGTTACACCTGAGCGTAAACGAAAATCTAGAAACCCTATAAAACACGCACCTAACTACGTATTGCCGCGTATTTCATGCTTCTCCAGCTCGAAAGTGAGCGAGAATTCTTGCGATAAATTTCTGGCACGAGGCAGATGGCGAGGCACCAGGCAATAGTTCATGATGCTTTCATTAAAGCTGATTATACACAGCACTTGGCACATCGAAATTTTGTCCTTAGGCAGTGAGTGTATCAACTGAAGATTTTTTAATGTCGTATTTAAAAAAAGATGAACTAAAACACTGAGCTAAACATTGTGGCCACTTAATATTTATCGTTAATTTTTAAATATGTAACTCTGAATTATGTATATGACCGAACTAATTTTTATGATATTTTAGGCTGAGTTAGTTTAACTCAATATGTAATTACCTGAGCTTAACCTGTGGACTATAACAAGTCTTGTCCGACTCCGGTTAAAATTTAGATTATAATTCATACATAGAAGAACATATGATGTGTTCATTAGACTTCAAACGGCCATAATTTTTAAACTTTTGATTTTCTTTCTGGGAGGACAGGTTGTGTGCTGAAGGGTACGTAGCACCTGACAACGGTGTGAGTGCACTTCTGAAAAGTATTTGACGTAAGTAAACAGGAGGCATTGTAACTTTCTTGCTGGCAGCTCTACTAGAAAACATTTACATTTCCTAACGAAATGTAAATGCAGCTCTTTTTAATAGTTGTCACCCCTTCGCTCAGCATGTGAAAACTGCTTCTAAAAATTATTTTCTCCAGTGACTTTTTAAACAATTATTTTCTCTCTTAAATCGCCCTTTTCATTCAATCTAAATTTTCCTTAACTAACAAAAGTATCCATATTAAAATTTCTTACTTACCGCAGCCAATTATTCACAATGAAAATTCGAATCATAAAGCCAGGCTTATTAATCCGACGCTACCTACAGGAGTATATAATCAGTGGCTACTGCGATACGATCCTGGTTAGTGTAAATTTCTGAAAATTATGTTAGATGAGAAAGACTCAGAAGCATAATGCTTAGTAGCAGAAAATTATGAATATCTCCCTCTATGATAAGGCTCTTGGAGTAAGCATAATGTCTAACGTTTCCCCAAAAGCGCAAACGAGTCGAATAACCCTCGAAATGAACAGACCTCGCGGTGAAAATTCCAGCTGATGAGTAAGGGAGCTAAATTTGATTGCCTTGTAATACAGTCGAGCCACAAGCTACATGATCATAATAAATAACATACTGAGAGGAATATACAGTGTAGATAAGATTAGGGTGCTTGAAAAGGTTAACGAAATTTAAGGATGACAAGAATTTGGCATAGAGACATCAGGAAACTAATTTTGTTTTAGCATAGTTAGGAAGCGGAGTGAACCTGACAAAAGAGTAGTACGTATTAGAACAGGTTAGGTTACTTCAGAAGCAGGTGTAATAAGGCCCCAGAAACTAGGAATCTCTAAATCCTGTTATTAATAATAAGAAGTCAGGATAAGAATTATGAATCGTTCACCACAACCTCAGCTAGTAAGTACAACTTGGAAAGTAAATTCATTTTTAAACGCAACCGAAATCTTAAGCGAGAGCAGTGCATTAGAAAAACTAGTAGAAGAGATAACACAAAAGTAATGTAAGCTATAGCAAATTCAATATTACGAAATGAGTGTTGAGTTAGTTGGGAGACAACGAAGAAACAAAGGCACCAGGAATTGGCGAAATTTTAAGAACCTTGGAAAAGTGAACAGAATATAGCCCTGTAACTATATAGTAGCTACTGTACTTTCCTGTGGATACTTGGTTCTGAGAGAGGGAGCAGAGGTGTGTGTGTGCCTGTAGCAACAATCTTCAACAAGTCTATCGGCACAGTGTAACTGCCGGAGGTGTGGAAGACAGTAAATGCAGTCCCAATTTTAAGAGGTATACAGTAAGCGTTAAATTAGACCAGTGTCATTTACATGTATAGTATGTAAAGTAAAGAAAAATATTATCAGGAAAAGAATGGTGGAACACCTAGGAAGGTGTGGGTATATATAACAACGAACATAGCTTTAGGGATGTAAACTTCTGTCACAAATCTACTGGAGTTGTACAAGGTAACAGAATGCAGAAGAAAGAGGGAGAAGGATGGGTAGATTTCGTTTCCATTTGCTTTAGGAAAGCTTTTAACACAGTACCGCACAAGAGACTGGTACAGAACCTAGAGGAACAGGCAAGACTAACAGGGAAAGCATTACAATGGAACAAGGTGCATTTGACTAGTGGAGTTTCAAAGGAGCGAACTGGGACCGGTGCTGTTTCTTCTATCCGTGAATGACTTGACGTAATGGATTCAAAGTTTATTCTCTATAAGGATTACAATGCTTAGTTTACAGAAATTTGGTTATTGTTTGGTTTAACATGTAGTAAAATTGAGATTACAGAGTGTACCACTAGAACGCTTAGCATGGCTAGGCATTTCGGGCATACTTAGTTTTATTCTTAAATGTAAAATATTACAAATTATGAGGTAAGTTGGTATTATGGCTAAGTGACTAAATACTATTTTGTGAGTTTAGCAGTGTGAATGCTTTTGTTTTGGCACAGCATATAGTTTCAGTATTGGAGTATCACAGGATTCATTATATTAAGACTGAGATTAATATTTCTGTTTATGGTCAAATGAGTGTGCGAGTGTAAGTGTGATAGTCAGAGTAATCAGACGGCGTGAAAATGAGAAAAATACGAGTAAAGGAAAACCAGGAAAAGCTACGAATTGATCTAGACAAGCTGAAGACCTTGTCTGACAATTGGCTCCTGCAGTTTAATCCCGCCACTGTAAAGTTATTAACTTTGTGGAAGGACAGACAAGACCTCAGACGGAGTACAGACTCGGTGGACAAAGGCTGCAAACCTCACTCAAGGAGAATGATTTTGGGGTGAGTTTTATTCCGAGTATATCACCTGAGGCGAACAGCAACCAAATAACTACTGCAGAAAATGCGCGTCTGGCAAATCTAAGAATAGCTTTACTACATCTCAGTAAGGAGACATTCACGACGCTGTACACTGTGTACGTCAGGCCCACAGAGTATGCAACACCAGTACGGAACCCACACCTGGTCAAGCAGGTCAAGAAAGTTAAAAAAGCGCAGAAGTTTGAAAGGAGACTAGTCCCAAAGCTAAAGGTTAATGAAGGGACCTGACCCTAATGACAGTGGACAACAAGAGTACTAGGGTACTAGGTGAGTACAACTAGGTGAGTACACAAACACATGACGTGTGCATGTTATTCAGTGGAATTCCATGGAGAATTTAACTGTATACAATTTTCTTTTCAAACTATTCTTTTTACCAGCAATGGTTCTCCTCATAACGATGTTAATTATTCACAAAGGACATAACTTCACATCTGACGTTACTACATGACGGAAAAATATACCTGACACCCTCTCGGGCTCTGTAGCGAACACACCACCTCGTTTGTATTACATGGGAAAAAGAACGAGTGTTTGGTTTCCATGTAAAACAGGAGAAGGGGTGTTTTTCTTACAAGTAAAAGAGAAATGTATTTTCTTTACATACACATCAAAAAGGATTGCTCCTGGAAAAGACCGCAGACTTATTTATTTAAATTATCTAAAGCGTAAAGGTTGTCATTCAGATGGTGCAGTTCATAAGCATGTTTTGGTGGTGGTGTATGACAAGCAAAACACCGACAAGCTAATCACCACAAGCATAACACTAGCTTCTTTCAAACTACAAATGTAATGCATCGTACTAACACGCTGACGATGACAGCTTATGGAATACAATAAAAATGGAAGACCTTCATAAACAGTATAACTTGTGTTCAATCAGTCAATCTTGATTGATTGACTGGAAACATCGACTTCAGGATGATGGATTGATTACCTCAAACTGCTCCTCATCTTCCACCTTTCTCTGCATTACACTGAAAAAGCCACTGGCTGGCGATTAGTTTCCAGAATATAGATACCCAAATGTTCCATAAGTGTCTTATTTATCAACTTGTCAGTTTTGTAAACCATTTATTCATAGTATAGTAGATGAAGTAACAAATAAGGGTGAGAACAGGAGTTAAACAATATAGGTTCTCTACAATGCCAACTTTCGATTCATATTTTTTTTTATTTCATCAGTTGGGCAAATGAAATGAAAAAGCAGTTCTCTGAATACGAGAGCGTAGTGTTTATAATAGGGTAACCTAGGGTAACTCCATGACAGTTACTATTAAGATTCTTAATATCAGAGCATAAGTCAATATATCCATACTCATTTTTTATCATTTCTAAACCCATACCTCTAACTAATCCTAGTTTAAAGCCCTAACAACCCCCTCAACTGAGCTAGCAAGAAAACCCACACCTGCCCTGGATAATGATCCGCTATCAGAGGGACATCCCACCTTCAGGTGGGATGTCCCTCTGATATCGCTCCTTTAGGCTAATTTATGTGAGGATTTCTGAAGGATTATATTTTGCAGATACCAGCAGCTGACATTAAAGCACTCCTGCTAAAATAAATGATGGTACTGGAAAAATCACAACGAATATTGTGGTTAATACTCTGATTCTATGAATGAGCTACAGCATCGATCAGATGTTTTACGGGATAGTTGAGGTGTACATGTTGGGGTTGCATAGATTAGATCGCCATGAACTCTATACAGCCATTAGTAACTCAGCTATCATATGCGGCTAACTGCATTTTCATGTCTGTTTCCATTTCACTGTATAACACGACACAATAAGAAGGCTCTATAGACACTCAGTGTTATAAATCATTCACAAATAACCCGCACATAGGAGAGAAGAGCTATCGACGACTTTTCTATCTGACTTCGACCATTTACAAAGCCACACGAGGAAGTGAATTTCATCTCCACACTACACACTCTCTACAACTCATTATTTCATCTTGTCTTTCTGGAAAACAGAGAAGTAGTTGCAATAAATTTCAGCTCGATAAAAAGAAAGCATTCTTTTTAAAACCAGCGCTGATAGCAACATATTTTGCGGGGGAATTTCAGTGGGTTGAGTTACATTCACCCGCTGGATGCTGCAGACAAATTACTATTACTGTCTGTATTAACTGTGCGTAGTGAATGAAACTGAATAATGCTATATAATCCTAATTAGTGTGTGTGTGTGTGTGTGTGTGTGTGTGTGTGTGTGTGTGTGTGTGTGTGTGTGTGTGTGTGTGTGTGTGTGTGTGTCTAATTATTTGTACTCATCTTTGCCTTCTATCTCAATCACACGCAAACAGTCACACTCTGCCTATCCTTCTGAACTCCGTCATACTCACCATTAAAAATATTTTGGGCTGTTCAGTTTATTCATCCACATCACTCTACTAATCACCCTTAAGTTAGTGAGGCACTTTTTGTAGTTTATTTGCGTTTAAACCCGAGTCTTGTATATTGTAATAATGTCTCCTCCGAATCTCCTCTGTGTAAGATCTCGAAGGTCTTTAAAACTAGGATTGTGAACAGAAAATAATAGTTCAGAAATGGTGAGGAAAATTTTTCTTTGCTATAAAATATGATGAAAATAGAGCGTCAAATTAACTTTAAGAAATCCAGAATTCTAGTTATTGCAGGAAGTTAACCAAGTCTACTCATTTCAACATTCACTCACACATCTTTCCCTGAATGCAGTGAGTAGAAACATACCTCAAATACACTCTACTTCAAAGTAGAGCAGAGGCAACATCATGTACACAACTTTACAGGCTTTACGAAAAAGCTGGAGAGGAAAGTAAAAGTTAGCAGTCAAAAGGCAATGTGACTGTCTTGGAAATTCCTCTGTGATGAAAGCTGGAGAAACAACGCAAGTGAGTAAAGATAAGTAGCATGTCTCTCACTCGCCTGACCGACTCTCTTAACCCATTATCGAACCAAGAGTGATGAACTTCAACCATTTCACGTTTCCTGCTGTTCCTAGACCACCTTATTACCAGTGTATCTAGGCGCGTTTTTCTGTCATATAGAAATTTTCATACTAACCTAAGAGGAAGCAACTTCTTTGAATTGAAGAAAATACGATTTGAGAAACATAGTAAAACGAAATGGTTTATATTGAGCAACATGTCGACCATTGACGTTTAAAAAAATTACTAAGCATCACTGAATCACAAGCACAAATGACCCAGGCAAATATAACATCACTGGAAAAATGCATCAGTTGCATCACTACATGCGTATTTCGGTACTGGCGTTGTAACTGGTGGTGACTGAGTGGTGGATGGTGGTAGTATCCTGGAAGATGAATTGGTGGATGGTGGTAGTATCCTGAAAGATGAAGTGGTGGATGGTGGTAGTATCCTGGAAGATGAAGTGGTGGATGGTGGTAGTATCCTGGAAGATGAAGTGGTGGGTAGTGGTAGTATCCTGGAAGATGAAGTGGTGGATGGTGGTAGTATCCTGGAAGATGAAGTGGTGGGTAGTGGTAGTATCCTGGAAGATAAAGTGGTGGATGGCGGTAGTGTCCTGGACGACGTAGTGGTGGGTGAATGTCGTGGACGGTTGAGTGGCTGATGGTAGGTAGTATCCTAGAAGGTGGAGTGGAGGCTGGTGGTGTCACACTTAAAAAAAAGTGGTGGCTGGCGGTAGTATCCTGGATGGTGGGGTGGTGGCTGGTGGTATTATCCTAGAAGGAGTTGTGGCTGATGGAAGTGCCCTGGAAGATGCAATGGTAGCTGTTACTAGTGTCCTGGAAGATGGAGTGGTGGCTGTTACTAGTGTCCTGGACTATGGAGTGGTGGCTGTTATAAGTGTCCTGGAAGATGGAGTGATGGCTGTTACTAGTGTCTTGGAAGATGGAGTGGTGGCGCTTACTAGTGTCCTGGAAGATGGAGTGGTGACTCTTACTAGTGTCCTGGAAGATTGGGTGCTGACTGTTGCTAGTGTCCTTGAAGATGTAGTGGTGGCTGTTGCTAGTGTCCTGGAAGATGGAGTAGTGGCTCTTACTAGTGTCCTGGAAGATGAAGCAGTGGCTGTTACTAGTGTCCTTGAATATGGAGTTGTGGCTGTTACAAGTGTCCTGGAAGATGGAGTGGTGGCTGTTACTAGTGTCCTGGAATATGGAGTGGTGGCTGTTACAAGTGTCCTGGAAGATGGAGTGGTGGCTGTTACTAGTGTCCTGGAATATGGAGTGGTGGCTGTTACAAGTGTCCTGGAAGATGGAGTGGTGGCTGTTACTAGTGTCCTGGAAGATGAAGTGGTGGCTGTTGCAAGTGACCTGGAAGATAGTGACTGGAATCAGTAACCTGGAAGGCGGAATGGTGGCTTGTGTTAGTGTCCTGGAAGATGGGGGTAGTGGACGGTGTTTGTGTCCATGAAGATGAAGTGAAGCAGATAGTACTTCTCTAAACATCAGAGTGTAGGTTGGTGGTAATGTTCTGAATATTGGAGTTGTGGATATTATTACTGTCCTGGGCGGTAGAGTGGTGGCCAATGGAAGTTTGGTTAACGGTGGGATGATGGGGCTGTGGTAGTGTCCTGAATGTGGAGTGGAGGCTGGTGGTAGTATCCATGGTGGTGGAGTGATGGATGGCGAGAGTGTTCTGGATGCTTGAGTGGAACTGTCCTGGATGTTAGAGTGGTGCATGGTGGTAGAGTCCTCGACATTGGAAAGGTGAGAGGTGACATTGCTCCTAATGGTGAAGTGGTGGCAGGAGAAGAGTGGTGTAGCACCTAGAAAGAAACGAACTTAAACGTGACAACCAGCACAGCTTCAGGGATGGGAAATTCTGCATTACAAACCTACTGGGGATCTGTTACAAGGTAACAGAAGTACGACAAGAGAGAGAGAGATGGGGAAATTGCATTTTTTTTTGGATTGTACCAAATAAGAGGGCGGTTAAAAAGCTAAAGAAACAGGAAGTTTTAGTAGTGAAAGCACTGTACTGGATCAGGGAATACCTGACAGGAAGGACACCGAGTATTGGTAAGTGACGAGGTGTCAGAGTGGACACATGTGTCGAAGAATGTTCTCTACACTTATGCTGCTATGTATGATAATTTTATGTAACTGTATTTGTGTATACCTGAATAAACTTACTTACACAAGGGTTACTCCTAGGTCCTGTGATGTTTCTTGTATATGTGAATGCCATGATGGAAGGAATAGCTTCAGAAGTGTCCCTGTTCACGGACGAAGATCAGTTAAGATTACGAGGGAATCTGGAAAATCTGGAATCCGACTAATGGCTCCTGGAATTTAACTTCATTAAGTGCAAAGTCATGAAGCTTCGGGAAGGACAAAGAAGGCTGCAGACGGAGTACAGGCTAGGGAGTCAAAGGCCACAAACCTCTCTCAAGAAAAATTATCTTTGTGTGGAAAATACTGTATATTTTCCGAAAATACAGTGTATTTTGTATGTAAATTGATGGAATATATTGAAGGTAATAAAAATTAATTTGTAAATAAATAAAGAACTAGCGAGTGTGGTGAGCGTCGCTGGGGAAGGGGGTCGCCATTGTTTTTTGAACTAAGCAAGATAACGTCAGAGAAAATCGGAAGAATTTTCGTCACTCTAGAAGTTATATTGTATTTAAAACCTCTCAAATAGGAGCCGATATTGTTGGATTTGCAGCCCTGTAGAACGTAAGAATTAGGCGACTGGACAGGACTCCGTAATTAGATGGAAACAGGATAAAATTACCAAGTTAAGTGATGTCTATATTTATGTTGAAATTCTGGCAAGTATTTTCTTCATATTTTAGGCAGGGGGTTTGTGTATGACACACCAAGTAATCTCCAGACAAATTGGTGAGTGTTATTATTATAAATTCTCCTTCAATGTATATGTAGTCATTTATTAAATTTAATGTACAGTCCGCATGTATATATTAATGTTGTACCAGAATTCCTGGTGATGAATATTTCATTTGAAATTAATATAGGTCTAGAGTGACTTGTGGAGATATGAGTGGAGTAGGTATCGAAAGGGGACCTTTTTTGCGACCTACGATGTCCTAAAATTCCTACATGACTCTGTAACCTTGATAAAGAATAATTATCTTTGTTACTTTTATAAAATTACTAGTATGTATCTAATGAGATTCATCCAGGTAATTTTAATTTTCCATACTTTGTGTGAGCATCATACCGAGCACATCTGAAGGGCACATTAACAAAATAACTGCTACAGCAAATGAGCGCCTGGCAAATAGAAGAATAGTTTCGACATCTAAGTAAGGAGACATTCACGACGCTGTACACCTTGTACGTCAGGCCCATATTGGAGAATGCAGCACCATTATGGAACCTACTCCTGGTCTAACACGTCAAGAAATTGAAAAAAGTGCAAAAGTTTGCAAGAACGTAAGTCCCGGAGCTAAGGAGTAATTCATGAGAAGACGTTCAGGGAACTAAATCTAATGACACTGGGAAACAGGGCGGGTAGGGGTAACATGATAATGACGTATAAAATACTGAGAGGAACTGACAAGGGGGTGAACAGGGCTAGAATGTTTCCGAGATAGGATACTGGAAGAAGAGGACACAACTGGAAGTTAAGAACTGAGTCATAGGGATGTTAAGAAGTATTTCTTCAGCCTGAGAGTTGTCAGTCTGAAGTTGTCAGCCATAGAGTTGTCAATCTGGAGTGTGAGTCAGGGTCAGGATCCATTCATAGCTTTTAAAAAGTAGTACGACAAGGCTCTTGGAACTGAGAGAGTGGATGCTATAGCGACCGGTGAAGAGACGGGACCAGGAGCTGTGAATCGACTCCTGCAACCATATATAGGTGAGTACTCATACACACTAATATACATTACGTTAAAAAAATAGTCCCAAATTACATTTGCATAAGTTACCCACAATACAAATAGAAAACAGATTGCAACAATATTTAAAGAAAACTAATTTTCGTTCTTTATTATGGGTTAATAATATATTTTTTTCTGATTACATACAATCTCAGAGTATAATAAATAAATAATAATAATAATATCTTTATTTCTACAAGTACATGAACAAGGTTTACAGGACTAGCTGACATCAATGACATACTACAATATAAAAAGCCTCTTGCTATGCAGAGCATTTCGGGAAAAATTAGGTCAATTTTGTCCCAGGATGCGACCCACACTAGTCAACTAACACCCAGGTATCCATTTTACTGCCGGGAATCAAACCACGAATAAGCCTGAGCTTGCTACCATCTGCAGCTCATAAGACTGCCATCCCCACGAGCCCTTTTAGGGCGGGGCAGATGGCAGACCAGAGGCCTAGCTTCTCCCTACGAGCCCCGTGAGGGCGGGGAATGTGGCTAGGCCTGGGGACAGTTGGTCCCAAAGATGAGGGGGTACTTGTACCTCCTCCCATGGGAGACTTAAGTCTCTAGACACTCCCCAGATAGGGAGCCAAGGCTGGGTCACCACTACTTGGAAATGACCCGGGCCGGGAGAGTACCGGCGAATAAAAAAAAAAAAAAAAAAAAAAACAAACCACGGACCCTCACCGTGTGAGGCGAGAGCTTTGCCTACCAGGCCACAGGCCACCCGTATTGTGGAAAATTGCATTTATCTGTATGTATAATTATGTACATAACAGTAAATGTACATAGATAATTATTATTTATCAGTTAGACAAGTAGGAATTTGGGACACCTAGGTCGCAAAAATGTCCCCCTTCGATACCTACCACTGTCATATCCACAAGTTGCTCTGGACCTATTAATTAAATGAATTATACATCAGGAATTCTGGTAAATATATAAATTTGTGGACTGTATATTAAAAAATTATTATATATAAATTCATATATACATAACAGAAGGAAAATATATCTTAATATCACTCACCAATTTGACTGGATATTAAGTTGTATCATTCTCAGAAAAACCTCACTAACTAAATTTATGAAAACACTGGTAAGCTGTCCAATATACAAGTACAGTTAGAAATAGAAATACAAATAGCTAGAGCTTCATTTAAGGAGGTTATTAGCAGAGTATTCAAGAGGTTGCTAGTAGAATTACAGTTAATCAACCATTCAAATCATTATGAAGCTCTGTGTAGTCTGCAGTCAATCAAACAAACGGGCTTCCACATGGATAAATTGCCATTTTTGTGGAAATTGGTGTCACGCCCCTTGTGCAGATATCCAAGAAATAGCTACAAGCAGTATTAAAACAGGGAAGTGCTTTTGGGTATGTCCAAATGAGATAAATCTGTGGACTAAAATCACAAGGGTATTAAAAGAGGATAACATCAAAGCTGCTTTCATAGAAAACCTGGAAGCTTTCTACAACAGATGGGAACATAAAAAGTCTGGGCTGAATGGTACTGCCCTTGATACTGGCCATGTAGTCAGAAACTGTATGGTTGGAGGTGATGCCCTGGTAGTCAGTAAATGTGGGGCTGATAGTGCTGTCCTGGTAGACAGTAATGGTGAAGCTGGAGGTGCTGTCCTGGGAGACAGTAATGGTGAAGCTGGAGGTGCTGTCCTGGGAGACAGTATGGTGAAGCTGGAGGTGCTGTCCTGAGAGACAGTAATGGTGAAGCTGGAGATTTTCTCCAGGTAGTCGGGAATTATACGCAGGAAGGAATACATATAAATGACCTCATAGGGGACAGGAGCCGTAGTGGGGAAACAAGTGTAGTCAAAGATAAGATAAAACCAATATTGCAAACTAGAAATACCACAGGAAATAAATAGCAAATAAGAGGACTCCACTAGCAATAGTGAGGATATATTACCAAAAACAACTGGTGGGAGCTCCATTGTTGGTGCTAGGGAGGATAGGAATAAGACAGGGAAACATACACCAACAGGGAATACAGTCACAGAAACCCAAGGCAAACGGAAACCAAGCCTGTGCACATACTATGCACTTGGTATCTGCAGACATGGGAAATCTGGAAAAACAGATGGGACGTGCAACTATGACCACCCTAGAAAATGCCGTGCCCATATGACAACAGGAAAATGCAAACTCCCTTCCTGTAAGCTTTTTCACCCTGAAATGTGTACCTCTTCAGTACAGGAAAGACTGTGCTATAACTTAAATTGCCAGGCACACCATCTAAAGGGGACAAAAAGATACAAAACATCCAGGCCATGGGAAAACCTGGGTAGCCACAGCCACTCAAGAGGGAGAGGTTTTTTAGTGCCAGGAAGGAAAAAAAACTGGCAGGAAATGGCAGAAATCGTACACCAAATCCAGTCATTCCTGGAGTGGAACCACAGTCGATGGCCTCCACTCCATACCAACAGATACAGATACTAATGCCGGAAAAAGAATCCCCCCCCCAGTAGCAACAATACCACCAGTCCGATGACATTCTTCTTTGCAAATATACAGGGTCTAAAGCCAGCAACAAACAACAAAATACCTTTCATCCGTGGACTGCTTGCAGAGGCAAAGGCAATGTTTGCGGCTTTCACTGAGACCCACATAAAAGATCACTTGGACAACGAAATATGGATCCCAGGTTACAACCTATACAGATGTGACAGAGTGAACAGGCAAAAGGGGGGGGGGTTGGCCTGTACATTGCAGAGTCACTTGTTTGCACAGAACTGCTTAATGCCTCAAATGATGTAGAGGAAGTTTTAGCAGTAAAGGCCGATAACCAAAACCTAGTCATTGTGGTAGTCTACAAGCCTCCGGATGCAACATCCCAGCAATTCCATGAACAGCTGTTAAAAATTGACCACTGTCTGGAAAATCTTCCAGCTCCTGCACTCAACATCTTGCTCCTGGGGGATTTCAACTTAAGGCACCTAAAATAGAGGAATATAGCAAATAATATTGTTGCAGTAATAACACCAGGAGGCAGCTCTGATGAAAACTCACACTCACACGAGCTTTTAAATCTCTGCACAAAATTAAATTTAAACCAGCAAATAACAGAGCTTACTAGACTGGAGAATACACTAGACCTCATCTTCACTGACAATGATGATCTGATAAGAAATGTCACCATATCAAAAAAAATATACTCAGATCACAACATAATTGAGGTTCAGACATGTATGCGCGGAGCCCCAGACCGACATAATGAGACTAGTCACGAGGGAGCATTCACCAAATTCAACTTCAATAACAAAAACATAAAGTGGGACCAAGTAAACCAAGTCCTAACAGATACAAGCTGGGAAGATATACTAAGCAACACAGACCCCAACTTATGCCTAGAACAGATTAACTTGGTGGCACTCGATGTATGCACAAGGCTTATGCCTCTAAGAAAAAGGAGGAGTAGATGTAAAATAGAAAGAGACAGGCGCTCCCTTTACAGGCGACGGAAAAGAATAACAGAGCGGCTAAAAGAGGTCAATATATCTGAAATGCGTAGGGAGACACTGGTCAGAGAAATAGCAAGCATCGAACTTAAGCTAAAGGAATCTTATAGAAATCAGGAATCGCGGGAAGAACTAAAAGCCATAAATGAAATCGAAAGAAACCCAAAGTATTTCTTCTCCAATGCCAAATCAAAGTCGAGAACAACGTCCAGTATTGGGCCCCTACTTAAACAAGATGGGTCCTACACAGATGACAGCAAGGAAATGAGTGAGCTACTCAAGTCCCAGTATGACTCAGTTTTTAGCAAGCCGCTAACCAGACTGAGAGTCGAAGATCAAAATTAATTTTTTATGAGAGAGCCACAAAATTTGGTTAACACAAGCCTATCCGATGTTATCCTGACGCCAAATGACTTCGAACAGGCGATAAATGACATGCCCATGCACTCTGCCCCAGGGCCAGACTCATGGAACTCCGTGTTCATCAAGAACTGCAAGAAGCCCCTATCACGAGCCTTTACCATCCTATGGAGAGGGAGCATGGACACGGGGGTCGTAAAACAGTTACTAAAAACAGCAGACATAGCCCCACTCCACAAAGGGGGCAGTAAAGCAACAGCAAAGAACTACAGACCGATAGCACTAACATTCCATATCATAAAAATCTTTGAAAGGGTCCTAAGAAGCAAGATCACCACCCATCTAGAAACCCATCAGTTACACAACCCAGGGCAACATGGGTTTAGAACAGGTCGCTCCTGTCTGTCTCAACTTTTGGATCACTACGACAAGGTCCTAGATGCACTAGAAGACAAAAAGAATGCAGATGTAATATATACAGACTGCAAAAGCCTTCGACAAGTGTGACCATGGCGTAATAGCGCACAAAATGCGTGCTAAAGGAATAACAGGAAAAGTCGGTCGATGGATCTATAATTCCCTCACTAACAGAACACAGAGAGTAGTAGTCAACAGAGTAAAGTCCGAGGCAGCTACGGTGAAAAGCTCTGTTCCACAAGGCACAGTACTCGCTCCAATCTTGTTCCTCATCCTCATATCTGACATAGACAAGGATGTCAGCCACAGCACCGTGTCTTCCTTTGCAGATGACACCCGAATCTTCCATTGTGTCTTCCATTGCAGACACTGCAAGGCTCCAGGCGGACATCAACCAAATCTTTCAGTGGGCTGCAGAAAACAATATGAAGTTCATCGATGAGAAATTTCAATTACTCAGATATGGTAAACACGAGGAAATTAAATCTTCATCAGAGTACAAAACAAATTCTGGCCACAAAATAGAGCGAAACACCAACGTCAAAGACCTGGGAGTGATCATGTCGGAGGATCTCACCTTCAAGGACCATAACATTGTATCAATCGCATCTGCTAGAAAAATGACAGGATGGATAATGAGAACCTTCAAAACTAGGGAGGCCAAGCCCATGATGACACTCTTCAGGTCACTTGTTCTATCTAGGCTGGAATATTGCTGCACACTAACAGCACCTTTCAAGGCAGGTGAAATTGCTGACCTAGAAAATGTACAGAGAACCTTCACGGCGCGCATAAAGGAGATAAAACACCTCAATTACTGGGAGCACTTGAGGTTCCTAAACCTGTATTCCCTGGAATGCAGGCGGGAGAGATACATGATTATATACACCTGGAAAATCCTAGAGGGACTGGTGCCGAATTTGCACACGAAAATCACTCACTACGAAAGCAAAAGACTTGGCAGACGATGTAACATCCCCCCAATGAAAAGCAGGGGTGTCACTAGCACGTTAAGAGACCATACAATAAGTGTCAGGGGCCCGAGACTGTTCAACTGTCTCCCAGCATACATAAGGGGGATTACCAACAGACCCCTGGCAGTCTTCAAGCTGGCACTGGACAAGCACCTAAAGTCGGTTCCTGACCAGCCGGGCTGTGGCTCGTACGTTGGTTTGCGTTCAGCCAGCAGTAACAGCCTGGTTGATCAGGCTCTGATCCATCAGGAGGCCTGGTCACAGACCGGGCCGCGGGGGCGTTGACCCCTGTAACTCTCTCCAGGTAAAACTCCAGGCCAGAATTATACACAAATCTAGAGAGCTTATCTGAGGTTCCTGGAGCTGTCTTGTCCAGTCATCTGATATTTCAAGTTATGCAGGAATGCACATTCAACAATTTCGCCTCCTATTTGAGAGGTGTCAATCCAATTTTAACCTCAAGAGCACGAAAAATTCTTCCCATTACATTAAGGTTGTATCCAATTCAAAACCAAGATGGCGAGTCTCGTCTATGCAGACGCAGGCTTTCCGTTTTCTATCACATAAATATTATTAAATACAGTATGGCCATCTATTTACATATAAATACTGAATTTCTGGTAAATATATACAGTATTTCCCACACTGCGGCCGGCCGGAGTTCGTTGCTAAACGATTCAAATTACTCCTTCCTTTAGGAGACGATTCCAGCAAGTTCTGGCTTGAGTGGCTGTTCTCCTAGTAGATCTTGCTACGATTTCGTCTTGTGGCATCACTTGGTCTGCGTTATCTTCCATATCACTCGTGTCACTTTACCTCAGATTTTCATTTACGTTTGATTGAACACCTAATTCCAAGGGAATCAATTTATTAATTGTGCGTAAACTTTCCTGGCCATGACACAACACTTTGACATTCTTGACAACACCTTGTGCATCTGGGTACAATGTCAATACTTTGCCCAGAGGCCACAATGTTCGATGGTGTTCAGTGTCAATTAACACAAAGTCACCTGGTTGAATAGTCTGTCGATTTACTGCCTCTGTCGTACCATAAAAGTGTTCACGTAGTGTAAGAAGATATTCCTTACGCCACACATTAGACCAATGACCAATTACTTTATTTAAAATTTTAAATTTATTACACAACACTGCCGCATCATTGTAATCTTCATCACTTTCTTCCGGATTATCTTTATAGACAGGGGAAGCTTCCAATTTCCTTCCGCATATTAGGTGAGAAGGTGTTAATACATCTGCATCAGGTGTATCATTCATGTACGAAAGAGGCCTATTATTTATACGATTTTCTGCCTCCACTAACACTGCACGGAATTCTTCCAAATTAATTCTCTTCCGGTGTAGTACTTTGCGGAGACACCTCTTCACTGTGCCTATCAGTCTTTCGTACAGCCCCCCATGCCAAGGTTCTCTAGGAGTAATAAATTTCCAGGTACACCCTTGCTGGGTTAACAGAGATTGAACATCGTAACTATTATTTAACTCTATGAAGTGTTGAGCACCTGCTACAAAATTTGTGGCATTATCCGAAATCATCAACCTCGGACAGGATCTCCTAGCTGCAAATTTTCGAAACAGCTGTATAAACTGTTCTGCAGACAATTCCTTTGCCACTTCTAAATGAACTGCCCTAGTAGCAGTACAGGTGAACAAACAAACATACACTTTCAGTGGAACACCATTTGACGTACCTGTTAAAATTATTGGACCACTATAGTCTACATCTGTTACATCAAATGGTTTCACTAATTGTACACGCTCCTTTGGCAATGGTGGAGGACCTGGGTACATATAGGATCTGGCATTCACACGGCTACATATTACACAAGATTTAATCACCCTTTTTACACTTTGCCGTCCTTGTGGAATCCAGAAAGTTTCCCTAATACAATTTAAGGTATCTTGTACCCCACCATGCATTACATTTTTATGGGCATTTAGAACAATCAAATTTGTTAGATGATGAGTTTTGGGCAGTAAGATAGGGTGTTTAGCATAATCACCCAATTCAGCATTTTGTAACCTACCTCTGCACCTAATTACATTGTTCTCTAAATACAGCCCCAATTTCTCTATTATAGAACCTTTCACAATTTTTCTTTCCATCATCAATTTAATCTCATTTCCATAGATTTCCTCCTGTACCCTCTTTATCCAATATTCAAGAGGATGTGAAAACTTATATGAAATATTTATCTTGTTTAGAAATTCAAACACCAACTTAGTTACATTGATCAGTTTGGGTAAAGAAGAATACCTATTTATATCAATGGATAAAGAAGGACAAACTATTGGAGCGGTGGTCACAGTAATTTCAACAGGAGCAATATACGCCTTTTGTACAGGCCATTTTGCTTTATTTACCAACCAACTCGCTCCTTTAAACCATGATACAGCATTTACAAATTTAGCATAAGGTAAACCTCGAGACAAAAAATCAGCTGGATTCTCCTCACCAGGTATATGATTAAATGTTAACATATGCTGACCCAAACTATTATACTTCTCTTGCATCTGATTAATTTCAGTGACTCTGTTTTGTACGTACACAATTTTACTGTTTCCATTATGAATCCATTGTAAGGATGCCTCATTATCAGACCAAATTACAGTGTCGCTAATATTTATCTCCTGCAACTTATTTCTTATATAATTAGCTAATTTGACACCTATATAAATGGCTGTTAATTCCAACTGAGGTAAGGTACGTGATTTAATTGGAGACACTTTAGCCTTAGACATAACAAGAGAAATAACACTATTACATTAAAGATAAGCAACTGCTTCATATGCCAATTTTGAAGCATCACAAAAAATGTGGAGTACATTTTTCCCATTTGGATTGGCCACCTGGTGTGGGAACTCCAACATCGGAATTTTTTCATAATCACCAATTAATTCATCCCACCTGTTAATGAATTCCTCAGGTAGAATTTCATCTCAAGCACATTTAAGTTTCCATGCTTCGTGAATTAATAATTTCCCTCTTATAGTAAGGGGTGACACTAAACCTAGTGGATCAAAACATTTGGAAACTTCAGCAAGCAAAACTCTCTTAGTTAATTTATTGGGCATACTGTAATTATTAGGTTTTAACATTAACAAATCTCTCTCAGCATCCCAAGTTAAAACCAATACATTACTACATTTTGGCACTTCATCTACAGGGTAATCTTTACTTATTTTGTCCTTCAATTTGGATGAATTACTATTCCATTCTCTCAGAGGCATATTTGCACTTTGCATTATTTTATTAGCCTCTCAATAAGTCATTAACAGTTCCTCTTCAGTTGACGTCATACCCAGGAAATTGTCCACATAAAATTGTTTGCTCATTACTTTACTCAATGGACTTCCCGTACATTTAAGGTGTGCATTTATCGTCGCTTGAAGTAGGAACGGACTGGATGTAGCACCAAATAATACGCTCCTAAAGCGAAAGGCTTTCAGAGGGCTAAGTGGGTCAGTAGGATTCTCAGGCCATAAGAAGCAGGTACAATACCGGTCAGCCTCTTGTAAACCCACTCTTAGGAAAGCTTTACTTATGTCAGCGGTAAAGGCATAATTCTTTACTCTGAAATTTAATAAGATATCTCCTAATTTTTCCATCAACGACGGACCTGTCATCAAACAGTCATTTAAACTAGGTACATTTTTATTACTCCTGGCACTACAATTAAACACAATCCTCACACAATCTTCACTCCGTGATGTGGCAAATAGTGACCATAAATTTTGGCTTGCTCAGGAGGTACCTCTTCTATAAATTTATTAATTAACTGCTCAGCAATTATATCATTATAGGCAGTTAACAATTCTGGTGTCTTACTCAGTTCGCGGAGCTGAGCCTTTAATTGTCCATATGCCATTCTGTAATTAGTGGGCAATTCTGGATGGTTCAGTCTCCACGGAAGTCGTACCCAGTATTGTCCAGATTCAAATTTTACATCTGTCAGGTACTGTTCTTGAGTAAAAGAATCGTCTGGACTTTCTTCATTTACATTTATTCCAATGCTGTCTAATTCCCACAATTTATGCACTGGTTCAACACCATCCTCTACGGAAGAATTATACTGGGGTACGATTTCATGAGTAAGACACACAGTTATGGTATTTGTAGTTTCCTCTAGTCATGAATTATTATTACGAGGAATCCTACCATACATTACATGGCCTCCTGCAGTCTTCAAAAGGGTGACACCACATTTCTTTACCATACCCTTTACAAAGGAGGCATAATAGTCACTACCTATCAAAATATTTATTGGGCCTACAGAATCATCACTTACCCCAGAAGGTGCTAAATTCACATTATGTGAAAGTCTTTCTGTAGCTTTACTAAGCCCTACTGTAGATATTTTCTCTGGAAGTCTATCTACAATTACTGCATTAACACGTTTTTTCTCATTGCCCAACCTGACAGTTACATAAACAGTGTCATACAACTGAGCCCTTTTATCCGAGAGAAAACCAGATAATTTTAAAGTTGTGGGATATCCCATCTGTACTTTCATACCATCAAGACATTTACGTTTTATGAAAGTATGCTGGGATCCTTGGTCTAATAATGCAGTTACAATTTTTGATTTATGCCTTTTATCATCAACTTTTACCTGTAACACAGGTAAGACTACTTCAGCAAAACCATCATTATTAACATTAGCAGCAATTTTTACATTAGCCACTGTTGTGTCAGGATTGTCAACATTATCATTATTATCAACATTATCATACAGACCTTTACACATGACTATATGGTGTCTTCCTTTGTGACATTGATAACAGAAGTTTAATTTGGCATAACAATCCTTTACATTGTGATTACCCAAACACCTGATACATCTGTCAAGTTCCTCCAATCTTTCAACTTTATCATTCCATGAATTGTATGCATTGCAATTCTTAGAAAAATGAGTACCCTTGCAGAAGAGACAATCTCTCTTTTCTTTGACTGGTTTCTTATTAACTGGGCTACTCTTAGGAGGGCACTTATTCTTCTTACCTTGTGGAGAATCATTATTTCTGATTCCTGCTACTTGATATGCACCTATGCAACTATTTTTAGGAAATTTTGATTATTACCCTTGGGATAATTTTTCCCTTTGTGAAACTTGACAGATACCTCAGAGTTATTATGTGTTGCATCTTTAAAATGAGTTAGTTGGCTGGTCTGCAACTGCACAATTAATTCTTGTAGACCTAGTCTTATTTCCTCCAGACCAAAATAACCCTTTTGATATTTATTCGAGAGTCATTCAAGTGTTTTACAGCTTAATTTATTCTGTACCATGGCACTCAATAACCAGTCTGATTCCTTCAGATTATATTTATTACTTAAAGTTTTGAGAGTGCTCTCCAGTTTAACTCTAAACTGCTGTAAACCTTTGTAAGTGTGATCTGGAGACTTTAAATTAACAATAATATTCACTAGATCCAACCTACTTTGTTCTATATTACCATAAGTGACCTTCAACAAGTCAACTGCTTCCTTGTAAGAGTCATCTACATTGGGAAAGGCTTGTATCAGTATGTGAGCATCTCCTCTTACATGTCCTTTGAGGTAAAATAATTTAGTTACACAGGCTAGGTCACTCCTGTCATGCACAGCTGCTTTAAAAATTAACCAAAATTCCTCCCAATTTTCACCAGGATTAAATACAGGTAAACATAGTTCTGGGAGTTTTGGCAAAGACATATTATTTGTTGGAGCAGACTGATTAACTGCCTGGTTTACACATTTTAATTTATTCAAGGCCTGACTTTTACAAGAAAGAATCTTTTCCTCTAATTCATAATACTGATTAATCATAAGATCTACTTCACATCATCTACACAGTTTACTAACAAATCTCCTTCATATTTGTTGTAATATAATTTGCATGAATCATATCTATTACCTAAAGCATCTAAATACAATTTTAAATCATCAGTATTCACAGTTTCTTGATTCATTAATTCCAAACATTTATTGTATTTTTTTTACATGCCCCTTTCTAGCTTGCAGAGAGGCTTTCTTTGCTCTATATTCCATATGTTTGTCTTCTACATTAATTTCCTCAATTTTAGTCATGATGCAATGTATTAAATTCAACTTAATAACACTGATTATGTACTTTATAAAGGTAAATAGTACAACTTACCTTTGAATAAATCCCAGCTACTTGAGCTCAGCAATTACATGTGCAAGAAAATTATATAAATTTTAAATGTACATTAATGCAAACTTGGCTCATCAAAATTAATATTACACAAATTAATAAATCCTTGCCAGAATTTGGCATAGCAAAATTAATATACACATTAATATAATTAGTTACACTTGGCTTATCAATTACACATACATTGATATAAATCTTGGCCAGAATTGGCTTATCAAAATTAACATTATACAAATACATTAATATAAATCCTAGCCACTTTGGCTTTGCAAAATTAATATACACATTAATTAGCTACACTTGGCTTATCAATTACACATACACTTATACACATTAATATAATATTTAGCCACACTTGACTTATCAAAATTAATATTGTAATAATTATAATCCACTACACATTAAATAAATTTGTGAACTTAACATCCACCTCCTTCTGTCATTTCACATATAATTATTAAGTAATTAACCAATTAATGACTTCACTAATTACCTCCGGTTCAAGAAGGACCAACGGGCAAAGTAAATGTGGAAAATTGCATTTATCTGTATGTATAATTATGTACATAACAGTAAATGAACATAGATAATTATTATTTATCAGTTAGACAAGTAGGAATTTGGGACACCTAGGTCGCAAAAATGTCCCCCTTCGATACCTACCACTGTCATATCCACAAGTTGCTCTGGACCTATTAATTAAATGAATTATACATCAGGAATTCTGGTAAATATATAAATTTGCGGACTGTATATTAAAAAATGATTATATATAAATTCACATATACATAACAGAAGGAAAATATATCTTAATATCACTCACCAATTTGACTGGATATTAAGTTGTATCATTCTCAGAAAAACCTCACTAACTAAATTTATGAAAACACTGGCCAGAATTATACACAAATGTAGAGAGCTTATCTGAGGTTCCTGGAGCTGTCTTGTCCAGTCGTCTGATATCTCAAGCTATGCAGGAATGCACATCCAACAATTTCGCCTCCTATTTGAGAGGTGTCAATCCAATTTTATCCTCTAGAGCACGAAAAATTCTTCTCATTACATTAACGTTGTATCCAATTCAAAACCAAGATGGCGAGTCTCGTCTGCGCAGACGCAGGCTTTCCATTTTCTATCACATAAATATTATTAAATACAGTATGGCCATCTATTTACATATAAATACTGAATTTCTGTAAAATATATACAGTATTTTCTACACGTATGATAAGATTTGCTCGGAGGATTAGGCTATCCAAGATAGCCCAAGAAAGTAAGCTTCTAATACAGAAATAACTGTCTTCCGCTGAGGCCCTCTAATCTTGTCCTCTAGGACAAGATTAGAGGTGTGGATGCCCCAGAGCTAATTTCATTCTATTCCCCGTTTGGTGTACTAGCCTCCCCGAGCAGTATATATATTAGTGTAACCACGGACGAGTGGTATTTAATCAATTACAACATTGCGACTAGCCAAGGACTCGAACCCATGTCATTTTGGCCCGCCTTATAGTGAGCAAAAATTAAATACCACTTGTCTGTGGTTATAATAATATATATACTGCTCGTGGAAGCTAGTACACCAAAGGGAGAGTACTTAGCTCTGAAGCACCCACACCACCGTATGTCCTCGGATTACGGTAAAACACATAGCTCTGCTTGGTGCGTGATTCTTGTAGGATTTGGTGCTCTGGTGTGATTTTCGCTCACCATGAGGCGGGCGAATACGGCATGTGTTCGAGTCCTCGTCTAGTGGCAGTGTTGTTATTGATTAAATACCACTCGTATCTAATATATATATATATATATATATATATATATATATATATATATATATATATATATATATATATATAAACACTGATCTCTGGCCAATGGAGACTCGAACCTACGAACCTTGGAACAAGGTATGCAGTGCTTTACCATCCTCACCACACTGGACAATACCTTGGTGCCCAGCTAACGCTAGACGTTGATCCAAGGCAGTCAGCTTTCAGGTAGAAGGCTTACAGCTTTTTATCTCATCCTCTGCATACATCCACCAACTAGAGATTTTAAAAATGCAAGGAATTCGCAAGATCAGGCGAAATATACACAAACACTGATCTCTGGCCGAAGGAGACTCGAACCTACGAACCTTGGCTGTAAGCCTTCTCCCTGAAAGCTGGCTGCCTTGTAGATAAACCATGGAGATATAAACAATTTTACATTCTTACCTGGAGTTTACCTGGAGAGAGTTCCGGGGGTCAACGCCCCCGCGGCCCGGTCTGAGACCAGGCCTCCTGGTGGATCAGAGCCTGATCAACCAGGCTGTTGCTGCTGGCTGCACGCAAACCAACATATGAGCTACAGCCCGGCTGATCCGGAACTGACTTTAGGTGCTTGTCCAGTGCCAGCTTGAAGACTGCCAGGGGTCTGTTGGTAATCCCCCTTATGTGTGCTGGGAGGCAGTTGAACAGTCTCGGGCCCCTGACACTTATTGTATGGTCTCTTAACGTGCTAGTGACACCCCTGCTTTTCATTGGGGGGATGTTACATCGTCTGCCAAGTCTTTTGCTTTCGTAGTGAGTGATTTTCGTGTGCAAGTTCGGTACTAGTCCCTCTAGGATTTTCCAGGTGTATATAATCATGTATCTCTCCCTCCTGCGTTCCAGGGAATACAGGTTTAGGAACCTCAAGCGCTCCCAATAATTGAGGTGTTTTATCTCCGTTATGCGCGCCGTGAAAGTTCTCTGTACATTTTCTAGGTCGGGCATAAGACACAAAATATCATCAACACATTTGAACCATTTAGTGGGATGTCGTGAAGGACCTGCCTAGTTGGGGCCAACAGGAGTGCTGCATTGTTTTTTTCTTATGAGTTCTGGTGTCGTCGCGCGTCAGGTGTTTGCTTTGTTGTGGGATGTGATGGTGAGGTGTAGTCTCAACCCTTTATATGCCGCCCTTTGATGCATTGTTTTTGTAGTTCCTTGATAATGTGAGAAGTTACGAATGCGCTTGGAATTTCACTATTCTTTCACAGTGGTTGTTTTGCATATTCTGATATCACCTGTTTACTGTGATCTTATTGCATATATATATATATATATATATATATATATATATATATATATATATATATATATATATATATATATATATATATATATATATATATATATATATATATGTATATATATATATATATATATATATATATATATATATATATATATATATATATATATATATATATATATATATATATATGCAATAAGATCACAGTAAACAGGTGATTTCAAAATATGCAAAACAACCACTCTGAAAGAACAGAGAAATAGAGAAATCGTTAACTATGATTTACCATTGCCAGTTCCTACTATCATTAAACTTATTAAACTTTGCATTGTTGATGCAAAATTTGTATTTAATGATAAGTTTTACACTCAGAAGTTTGGTATGGCAATGGGAAATCCTCTTTCACCTGTTCTTAGTAACCTATACATGGAATTTTTTGAAACAAGGTTGCTTAACACAATCCTCCCTAATAGAGCTAAATGGTTCAGATATGTTGATGATATTTTGTGTCTTATGCCCAAAAATGTAGATATACACCATTTCTTTGGAAAATTAAATAGCTTAGCCCATTCTATAAACTTTACTGTTGAGTTTGAAGAAAATAACTCATTGCCTTTTCTAGAAGTTTTAATTATTAAGGGTAATAATGAATTCAAATTTAAAATTTACAGAAAACCTACAAATAACTGTTCCTATGTCCACTATTATTCCTCGCATCAAGATAGAGTCAAACTGTCTGTTTTCTCATCAATGTTTTTGAGAGCTTTACGAATTTGTAGTCCTGAGTTCATAGATGAGGAAATATCCAAAATTTATGAAATAGGTAATGATTTAAAATACCCAAGAAATGTAATTGATAAATCTTTTAAAGTTGCTAGAAATACTTTTTACAATCCAAAAAGGGACAACCAGCCTTATTCAACTAAAAATATGTTGGTTCTCCCTTACCATGAAAACTTGGTTGATATGCCTTCTCTTCTTAAGACTTTTAATATTAAAGTTGTATTCAAAAATCTTGATACAGTAAAAAAACTTTTGATAAAGAATTCCCCCCAAAATGCTGATGGATGTGTCTATAAGATTCCTTGTAAAATTTGCGATAAAGTTTATTACGGTCAAACTGGTAAAAATCTCGAACTAAGATTAAAGCAACATAAATATAGCATTAGAACTGGACAAGATTCCAATGCTCTATTTATTCATGTAAGAGATTTTAACCATCCAATTGATTTTCAAAAAGTTGAGAAAGTAGTATCAAGCAAGTCCATGGTCGACAAGAATGTAATTGAATCTTGTTTCATAAAAAGCAGTTTTGACAATAATATGAATATTTCCTTTGGTTTATATAAATTAGGTCCATTTATAATTAATAGAATTTGGGAAGAATTTAATAATACACTGGACAAATAATAATTTTTAAATTTTCTTGGGTAGAATAGTTTGTGGGTGAGTTGTGCAAAGGACCTATCCAAGTTGGGTTGGCGCGCGTCAGGTGTTTAACCGTTGTGGGATCTGATAGTGAGGTGCTGGCCAGACCCCTTATATAGGTTCCTTGGATGCTTTACTTTCATAGTTCCTTGATAATGTGAGTAGTCACGAAAGGGCTTGGAATTTCTCTATTCTTTCAGAGTGGTTGTTTTGCATATATATATATATATATATATATATATATATATATATATATATATATATATATATATATATATATATATATATATATATATATATATATATATATATATATATATATATATATATATATATATATATATATATATATATATATATATATATACATATATATATATATATATATATATATATATATATATATATATATATATATATATATATATATATATATATATTTACATATATATATATATATATATATATATATATATATATATATATATATATATATATATATATATATATATATATATACACACACCTGGAGTTTAACTGGAGAGAGTTCCGGGGGTCAACGCCCCCGCGGCCCGGTCTGTGACCAGGCCTCTTGGTGGATCAGAGTCTGATCAACCAGGGTATATATATATATATATTTATATATATATATATATATATATATATATATATATATATATATATATATATATATATATGTATGTATATATATATATATATATATATATATATATATATATATATATATATATATATATATATATATATACATATATATATATATATATATATATATATATATATATATATATATATATATATATATATATATATATATATATATATATATATATATATATGCAATAAGATCACAGTAAACAGGTGATTTCTTTCAGAGTGGTTGTTTTGCATATATATATATATATATTACAACAATCCGTGGTCCATGGTCGACAAGAATATAATTGAATCTTGTTTCATAAAAAGCAGTTTTGACAATAATATGAATATTTCCTTTGGTTTATATAAATTAGGTCCATTTATAATTAATAGAATTTGGGAAGAATTTAATAATACACTGGACAAATAATAATTTTTAAATTTTCTTGGGTAGAATAGTTTGTGGGTGAGTTTTGCAAAGGACCTATCCAAGTTGGGTTGGCGCGCGTCAGGTGTTTAACCGTTGTGGGATCTGATAGTGAGGTGCTGGCCAGACCCCTTATATAGGTTCCTTGGATGCTTTACTTTCATAGTTCCTTGATAATGTGAGTAGTCACGAAAGGGCTTGGAATTTCTCTATTCTTTCAGAGTGGTTGTTTTGCATATATATATATATATATATATATATATATATATATATATATATATATATATATATATATATATAAACACTGATCTCTGGCTGAAGGAGACTCGAACCTACGAACCTTAGGACAAGGTACGCAGTGCTTTACCAATCTATCCACACTGGACCAATACCTTGGCGTGCAGCATGCGCTACACGTTTTGATCCAAGGCAGCCAGCTTTCAGGAAGAAGGCTTACAGCTTTTCATCTCATCCCCTGCATGCATCAGCCTTACTAGAGATTTGAACAATGCAAGGAATTCGCGAGAGCATGCGAAATATACACAAACACTGATCTCTGGCTGAAGGAGACTCGAACCTACGAACCTTAGGACAAGGTACGCAGTGCTTTACCAATCTATCCACACTGGACCAATACCTTGGCGTGCAGCATGCGCTACACGTTTTGATCCAAGGCAGCCAGCTTTCAGGAAGAAGGCTTACAGCTTTTCATCTCATCCCCTGCATGCATCAGCCTTACTAGAGATTTGAACAATGCAAGGAATTCGCGAGAGCATGCGAAATATACACAAACACTGATCTCTGGCTGAAGGAGACTCGAACCTACGAACCTTAGGACAAGGTACGCAGTGCTTTACCAATCTATCCACACTGGACCAATACCTTGGCGTGCAGCATGCGCTACACGTTTTGATCCAAGGCAGCCAGCTTTCAGGAAGAAGGCTTACAGCTTTTCATCTCATCCCCTGCATGCATCAGCCTGCAGGGCTGATGCACTGCGTACCTTGTCCTAAGGTTCGTAGGTTCGAGTCTCCTTCAGCCAGAGATCAATGTTTGTGTATATTTCGCATGCTCTCGCGAATTCCTTGCATATATATATATATATATATATTATTATTATTATTTTTTTTTTATTATCACACCGGCCGATTCCCACCAAGGCAGGGTGGCCCGAAAAAGAAAAACTTTCACCATCATTCACTCCATCACTGTCTTGCCAGAAGGGTGCTTTACACTACAGTTTTTAAACTGCAACATTAACACCCCTCCTTCAGAGTGCAGGCACTGTACTTCCCATCTCCAGGACTCAAGTCCGGCCTGCCGGTTTCCCTGAATCCCTTCATAAATGTTACTTTGCTCACACTCCAACAGCACGTCAAGTATTAAAAACCATTTGTCTCCATTCACTCCTATCAAACACGCTCACGCATGCCTGCTGGAAGTCCAAGCCCCTCGCACACAAAACCTCCTTTACCCCCTCCCTCCAACCCTTCCTAGGCCGACCCCTACCCCGCCTTCCTTCCACTACAGACTGATACACTCTTGAAGTCATTCTGTTTCGCTCCATTCTCTCTACATGTCCGAACCACCTCAACAACCCTTCCTCAGCCCTCTGGACAACAGTTTTGGTAATCCCGCACCTCCTCCTAACTTCCAAACTACGAATTCTCTGCATTATATTCACACCACACATTGCCCTCAGACATGACATCTCCACTGCCTCCAGCCTTCTCCTCGCTGCAACATTCATCACCCACGCTTCACACCCATATAAGAGCGTTGGTAAAACTATACTCTCATACATTCCCCTCTTTGCCTCCAAGGACAAAGTTCTTTGTCTCCACAGACTCCTAAGTGCACCACTCACTCTTTTTCCCTCATCAATTCTATGATTCACCTCATCTTTCATAGACCCATCTGCTGACACGTCCACTCCCAAATATCTGAATACGTTCACCTCCTCCATACTCTCTCCCTCCAATCTGATATTCAATCTTTCATCACCTAATCTTTTTGTTATCCTCATAACCTTACTCTTTCCTGTATTCACCTTTAATTTTCTTCTTTTGCACACCCTACCAAATTCATCCACCAATCTCTGCAACTTCTCTTCAGAATCTCCCAAGAGCACAGTGTCATCAGCAAAGAGCAGCTGTGACAACTCCCACTTTGTGTGTGATTCTTTATCTTTTAACTCCACGCCTCTTGCCAAGACCCTCGCATTTACTTCTCTTACAACCCCATCTATAAATATATTAAACAACCACGGTGACATCACACATCCTTGTCTAAGGCCTACTTTTACTGGGAAAAAATTTCCCTCTTTCCTACATACTCTAACTTGAGCCTCACTATCCTCGTAAAAACTCTTCACTGCTTTCAGTAACCTACCTCCTACACCATACACTTGCAACATCTGCCACATTGCCCCCCTATCCACCCTGTCATACGCCTTTTCCAAATCCATAAATGCCACAAAGACCTCTTTAGCCTTATCTAAATACTGTTCACTTATATGTTTCACTGTAAACACCTGGTCCACACACCCCCTACCTTTCCTAAAGCCTCCTTGTTCATCTGCTATCCTATTCTCCGTCTTACTCTTAATTCTTTCAATTATAACTCTACCATACACTTTACCAGGTACACTCAACAGACTTATCCCCCTATAATTTTTGCACTCTCTTTTATCCCCTTTGCCTTTATACAAAGGAACTATGCATGCTCTCTGCCAATCCCTAGGTACCTTACCTTCTTCCATACATTTATTAAATAATTGCACCAACCACTCCAAAACTATATCCCCACCTGCTTTTAACATTTCTATCTTTATCCCATCAATCCCGGCTGCCTTACCCCCTTTCATTTTACCT